>NC_084461.1:1647500-1695000 GCF_027409185.1 Cynocephalus volans | reverse complement strand
GGCAGGTTGAGCTGCACCTGCTGAGAATAAAGGAGGCAACTGTTATGTTGACAGGAAGGCACAGGCAGATAGTTCTGTCCCAGACCAGATCCACAGACATGTGACCTAAATGTGAGATAAGGCCTAATGAAAAAAAAATGTAAAAAAAAAAATTGTGCAGGAATTATTTCTAATTTACAATGCAACATTTCTTAACAAATATGTCTGTCTTGGTAACAAATGATTTCCAACAAGCATTATAATCACATTTTCATAAATTAAATATTTTCTCTAAGAGTGCTAATTTTTTCAGCAGAGTTTCCTGATACAGTGGACTTGGATTTTTCTCCTAACCCCCTGTTTTACGGAAAGCGAGGGCAGGTGACATTGCCATTAGCACCCACCCCTGCAAGGAGAGCGTGGAGAGACTCTAGCTTTCCTGCCTCTTCAGCCCCAGGTGCTCCTCCAAGTTGTGGCACACTGCGAGGGGACGCACAGTGTGATGGGTGAGAAGACAGCACAGACAGTGGGGTCCCAGCACACACTAGCACCAGAATGGCATTCCTCAAACCCCACCAGGATGAAGAGTCAATCACCAGAAGATCCTACTTACACAGCAAGTGTTTCGCGGCTGGGCCTCCTGCACGGGGGATTCCCAGGCACTGCCGTCATCCCTCTGGAAGGAGCTCTGTGCAGGGCACCTGGTCGGGAACTCGTGCAAGGTGCTGGGGGCTCTGCTGGGGTTCACCTTCCAAGCTCCTCCCAGATCGGCTCCAGCAGAGACTCCGAGTGGCCATCCCAGGAATTCTCAGAGGCATGAAAGTAAGGCCCTGAAAACAGATATTTTAACTGGCTAACTGTAATTTCGTTTCTGCTTCTTGCTTCCTTCAAGGGAACGGTGGACAAGGCCGATGGAATGCAGGCTCTTCTGGGCTTCACTGGAATTCCGGGAGGTGCTGGGTCTGTGGGACGCCACTCACAGTGAGCATTGGTATGCAAGGCTCAGCATTCGTGAAACATCCCTAAGATCTACATGGACTGCCTGTGCTTAAAAGTCGTAAAGCAGTCATTCATGATGCCTCTTCATTCCATCCTGATAATCAATTCATCTGCCCATCCCGGCCTGCCAGACGCCGGCAGGAGATGCCAGGTCGCGTGGGAGCAGGAACCGGCTGCTCTTCATTTACAATTCCTGACCTTCCTGAAGGACCCGAGTCCACACAGAGGTGAACATCATAGTAAAAAGAATAGTAACAGCCACAGCAATAATAACAGAAACAGAAGAATTTACTACTTTCATATTATTTTTAAAAGTTCCCAGGAAAGAGGCATCCCACAGAGCACTGCTAAGACTGGGCTCTGACGTGGCCTCTGCAGGTGCGTTTCCTTCCTGGTAAGTATCCAGCTGGGACTGTCCACCCCAGCTTGGTGACGACTGTGCTCCCCCTACCCAGCCCCAGAGGGCCCCAATCATCCTCTAGGGTGTCAGAAAATTATGAAAGCAAAATTAATTTTCGTCCTCTTCAGTTTAAAGGAAGAAATAAAAGCTATGCTGCATTGTTAATAGAAGAAAGAGAATATCCCACATCAAACAGGGAGAGGGCAGACCCCTGCTGGGTTCAGGCTCCCTTGTCCCTTCATGCATGCATTCATAGCACACGCACGATCACGTATGCAGACCGTGAACGTGGAGGATGCTACACCCAGGGGACAGAGGTGCTGGGGCAGGGGGAGCTCCAGACAACCACGGCCGGTCTGACAGGCCGCACAGGAGAGGAGGAAGTCGGTGGTGGTGGTGAAACATTTTGGAATCCTTGGAAGGAGGAGTCGTCAGATGCACCGAAAACAATAAATATACCACGCTTGGTGCATGTGTGGGAACCAGGAGTCAGTCTTTGATTTTCCACGTATGTTTAACATGTTAACAATAGCCGTGTTTATTGTTATGAAAACAATGAGTATCAGCGACAGGATGGAGCCAGGAAGGACCAGGAGCCGCATCCTGGGGTTCTTTGTCACAGGGCATGTGGGGACTTTGCCCAGGCATCAGTGGGTGGGTGTCCTGATCCAGCAGCAGCAGGAGGAGCACTTGCGGGGAAGGAGCCAGAGGAGAAGACGGCACCTGCTGCAGGATTCACGTCAGTCAAGCACTTAGCGGAGTTCCTGGACTGCTGCAGGCACTGCAGAATAAACAAACAAGCAGGTGCTTTCATGCCAGTTGAAACAAAAACGACACAGGACTGTACCAGCACCACAGAGGTCAGGGCATGGGACTAAGGGAGCAGAACCTAAGAACACTGTGACCTCTTTTCGAGTCCTGCTGACTTCCAGATGTGGGATGATGGAGAAACTTCCATTTTCTGTAAACCATCCTATATGTGCTCATGGAAGCCATCACCCAGCAGCCCGGGTGCCTGGATGTGCCCATGTCTACACTGGTAGAACCCGCTGGGCTGGACCCTTTCCTTTGGCCCTCTATCCGGACATTGTCCGGTCATCCGTGGGTCTCCCCGTGGTTCTCCATGCACACTCTCACCTTCTGCCTCCCCAGAGCCCGACAGGGACCTGGCGCTTAACCAGTTCCCAGCAAAAGCTCGCTGATGGATGAGTGTGTGGTTAAGTGAGCACGGACAGCAAACATGCCAATCACGTGGGCACTCTGTCCCTAAATCCCTCATAGCCCCTCATGCTTTTAAAGGTTTATAAGTGAAGTTTCCAGTGTGTGAATAAACCTAAGTGTCATCCTGAAAAAGTGGACCACCGCAAGTTCTGCAGATTTGTTTAATCAGTAGCTTTTGACTCCTTCATCGAACGGGACTTGAGAATCTGCTTCTGTGTTAAAACAAAGAGGAAGTGATTTTTCTCCCCAGGAAGTACACAAGGAGGGCACCACTTTGAAAACTTCAACTCAAAACATTTTTCGAAGGGCACACTATGTAAAATCAGTGAAAGTCATTCAACTCAATCACCAGTTTCCCATGCTGAATATGCTAACAGCTCAGTTTAAATAACGTTGTGCGTGTGCTGTCTCCTAGAGACACAAAGAAGAATGAACGTGGAAGCTGCCCAGAGGCCCTCACGGTCCCAGGAGGGAGTTCCACTCAATGCCCTGTTGGAAGGCATCTGACAAATTACTTTCTTATGCACACAACTGTGCACCTGGAAACAGAGCGCTGGCATCATGGGCTGGGGCAGCCCTGGGTGCTGCAGGGTCACAGACGATGCTGCTCTTTGCTGGCACCTGATCTTGGGATGGAGAGGCAGTAACTGAGGCTGGTCAACAGCTGGCCAGTGACAGGCTGATATTTCAGTCCAGTCTGTCCAGCCCCAAGCCCCAGGGACACTGCACACCGAGTCACTCTGGAACTGCAGGATGCCTTCCCGCCAGCGCTGTGCTAGGACATTAAGTAGCATCCAAATCATGTGCATCTTACAAAGCCTCAATGGCACCAAATTGTGAGCCTTATCAGTGCCTTAAAAATCAACCTGGAAGACCAGAAGTCCTGACTCTCATTCCAGTGGAAGCAGCTTCACTTCATCGAGCATGGCTGTGCAGGACCTCTGTGTCAACAACCGAATAAACGGTTCACAGCTCAGAGGTGACTTCCTGAAGGTGTGGGCCTGCCGTGGTGGCCTCAAGGAGGGAAAGCTTGCAGGGTGGTGAACAACGTGGCACAACTTGGCACACGGATGCCAAAACACATTGCCAGGACCAAAACAGCCTTGCCATTTGGCTTATTTGGGAAAGGAGTTTTCGCTCACTCGCTGGCCAGACATCCACTAAGTGTGAACTGCGTGCCAAGGCTGATGTCACGTGCTGGGGATTTTTCAACAACGTCTTCTATGGATTTATCTAAACTCACCTGAGAATCTGTATTTGCACCCTGCACTGTCCTGTACAGTAAACACACTCTGAACTTGCTCCGGGGACCTGCACCCAATTTTTTTTGTGGACCAATTAGCATGGCAACACCCTTCCTGTTAGGGAGTTACACATGACTAGTCTGATTGTTGCAGGGTGTTGCAATAATATTTCTGAAAGAATGGTAAGGCTTTGTGTTAATATAATCTAACCCATAATTAATTCTGGCAAAAGCTAGTTCTGGAGTCAAAAGCTGAGGATGAGAAATGAACACATACCTTTAAAACAATACCTAACGCTGACACTTCCTCTGTATGGACAGACTCTCTTCTAAGCACCTTACAGATAATAAAATTCTGCACCTACCTTTATATCAAATGAATGGAAGTCTTAAAATGACCTGTGATGTGTAACTGTATTCATCTGTTTCCAGTTGCTTATAACAGAATACCTGAAACTGGGTAATTCATAAAGAAATGAAATATATTTCTTACAGTTTTGGAGGCTGGGAAGTCCAAGGTCCAGGGGGTACATCTGGTCAGGACCTTCTTCTGGGTGAGAACTCTACGGAGTCATGTGGTGACAGAGGGTCTCACATGGTGACAATGGCAAGAGCAGGAAAGCTGACCTGCTCACTTGCTTTCCTAAAGACATCAGAACCACACCCATGACACTCATTAAACCATCAACCCATTACACCGTGAATGGAAAAATCCACTCATGAGGGCACGGTCCTCACAATCCAATTACCTCTTAAAGGTCCCACCCTCAACCACCACACTGGGGGATAAGTTCCAACATGAGCTTGGGGGACATTCAAACCACTGCAATAACTAAGTGGACACATAAATTTCTAGCCATTGTCATTGCTGCATTAAAGGGAACAGTCATTGTGATTACTGTTGTTCTCAAAGGTGCAAAGAAGAATAACTCCTACTGCATGCAAAGAAAAAGTCCTACTCGATTATTTCTAGCTGAAGATTACAATCCCTTTAAGAAAACACAGATGTGAACATCTTTTGCTCTGTGATCTTGATAACTACTCAGTGTTCAGTCCACAGGTGAGCAGTGGTGAGTTGTCTCGGGGGCAAGGGCCACTGGCCATACAGAGGGGCAAGTGGGGCCGGAAAAGGAATCGAACCTCTAATTCCCTTTTTCATTTCTTGTTTGGACAATTACGTGTACCAAGGAGCCACCTGGGGTCTGTCAGAGCCTCTGGCGCTTGGTCCAGTGGTGAGAGGAAGAAGGGAGGGGAACGTGCAGGGAGAGAGGAAGCAGGTGGGAGGCAGGGAGAGTCTGTTTGAACTTAAACCAATAAGGGCCAGGCGCGCACGACAGGAAGCTCCGAGCAGTGGGAACTAGTGGTGACAGATGAGAGGCGGGAGAGCCAGCCTGTGATCATCTTCTGCTGCCTCGGGCAGCACCCAGGTGTCGGTGACGCACAGAGGCAGGCATGCAGAGACAGCCTCCCGCGAGAGCCCTTGGAAAGTCCCCAGAAACACCACCGGGGCGGCCAGCGTTCCCATCACAGCCACCTCCAGCTGGCTCCCCAGAGGGTCCTTCAGGGGCAGGGAGCGGTGCTTCCCCAGGCTCAAAGAGAAGGACATTGATACGGTAGATCGTGTACAGATCTTCAGGGAGATTTGGAGCTTCAGTGAAATTTGCCTGATGTAAAAGCACATGGCACTTAGCTACGAGGCTGGCTTTATAAAGAATCCATGAGTACAGTAATTAGTTTTGGTTATTAAAGAGTCTTACACCTTAAATATTAAGTTGTTGACAATATAAGGAGCACACATTGACTCTTTCACAGACATGATTCGTATTGTGCCAAAAATATTTGTTAGGTTAGTGTGCTCGAGAGCAATCACCCACCCCTCGTCTATTTTTGTTTGAGAGCTCATTTGTCACATGCCTGTGGTGACATTTCCAAGGGCTCTGTAACTGGTGTATTCTGCTGATTGAGACATTTCACACAGGCTGCACTCAGTCGCTGTTGGCTGATTCTGGATTTGACTGATGGGAAAATTAAGAGTTATTCACCTGAAGTGATCCAGTAGTCAAACCTATTGATGAGCTTGAGAATTTGCTCTGGACCCATGCCACTGCCACTCCAATTACCAAGTGTGGGGTCTGCGCATCCAGGAGGCACAGGTGCTCCTCTCGTCCCCGAGGGACGAACGCTGCAGGTTTCAGCATCCTGCACGGCCAGCTCGTGACATCGCACCATGGTCCGTGCTGTCCCCCCACCCAGAGAAGCCCACAGCCACCCCTCGAGCCATCCGGAATGCCAGCTCACACTTCACCTCCTGAGCGAAGGCTTCCCACTTTTCTCTAAAGTGAACTTCAACTGAAGTGAAACTGTTGGCAGCAACGTTGGACTTCTGCTTGGAAATATGCAAGGCGGCCTGCAGGAAGTGTTGGGGCAGCCAGCTCTACACTCTGCCCCCTTCAGTGAGCAGACACACGGCTCATGGATTCTGCTGACCCATCTCTGCAGGGTGGGTCCTGAGGGTGGGCATAAGCCCCAGACCCCCACCAGCAGTGTGAGCATCTCTGCTGTGAGAGCGGGGTGGGGTGGGGGTGGGGTGCAACCAGAGCAAGAGCAAGAGGGCGAGAGCAGCCGGGGAGCAAGGGAGGGCACGTGCAGAGCTCAGCTGAGAGCCAGGTGCAGCTCGGCTGAGTCCTCCCTTGCAGCCCCGCCAGCCATGCCTCCCGCCGAAGAACCCATGGAAGATCCCTTCCCTCCTTGTTTCTGGCAGGAGTTTGCCCTCCTTCCCATCTGCATCAGTCAGCGTTCAACCAGTAAGAGATGTGTACTAACTTTCTGTAAAACTGAATGCAAGGAGTTGGCTTATGCAATTGTGGGGTCTGGCTTGGCAGGTTAGGAAGGGCTGCAACTCCTGGGTATAGGCTGAAGCTGCAAGAAAATAGAGCAATGTCTCCTATGTTCTCAGAGGAAACACCAGTAACCTAAAATTCTATTCCCAGAAAACAAAAACACCCTTCAAAAGGAAAGGAAAAATACAGAGGCTTCTAGAGAAGTGCCACGACACAGTGCATTGGAAGCACACATCTCCAGAAGACCCGCAAGAAATAAACCACTGAAGGGAGTCCTCTGGCCGGAGAAGAGTGTGAAATAAAGAAGCGCAGGAAGGAGCGTCCAGACAGGCAGATAAATAAGTACAAACTTTGGCTGCAAAAATTGCAGTGATAAGGCCCAGTGGGAATTAATGGACTTAAAACTAAAACACTTGATCATAATAGCACGAGCAGGAGGGATGGATACTAGGAAAGTGTTCTGAGCTCACAGCCTGTCTGGGAAGTGGTAAGAGTCACACTGTGTGCTCACCTTGAATAAGTCAAAGAGACACACCGCATTTTCCAAGGTGGTGTAACACTGTCATCACATCAAAAGAATGTGTAAGTAGCAAGCTAATAAGTGAGAGGGGTGTGCAAAAAAAAATAAAGAAAATATGTTTGATCCAAAAGAAGACAAGAGCAGAGAGAAAAGAAACATGAAACAGTGAGACAGATGGAAAAAGTAAAGATGGATTTGAATCCAGATATACCAACAATAACACCATCTATAAAATGGTTAAATGTTTCACTCCAAAAACAAAGATTAGCCACCACACACTTATTAAAATGGCCAAAATCCAGAACACCGGCACCACCAGATGCTGGCAAGGATGTGGGGTAGCAGGAACTCTCAGTCATTGCCAGTGGAATGGAGAACAGTGTAGCCACATTGGAAGACAAGTTGGCCATTTCTTTTACCAGCTAAACATACTCTTACCATAAGGCCAGCATTGTGCTCCTTGATATTTGACCAAACAAATTGAAAACTTACTTCCACACAAACCTGCACATGGGTGTTATAGCAGCTTTGTGTATAATTGCCATAACTTGGAAGCAACCAACATGTCTCTCAAGAAGTGAATGGATAAGTAAACCATGGTACATCCAGACAATGGAATATCATTAAGTGCTGAAAGGAGCTATCAGAGCATGAAGAGACATTGAGGAAACTTAGGTAAATATTACTAAATGAAAGAAATTGCCTTGAAAAGGCTACATACTCCATGATTCTAACAACGAGGGTACTTCAAAACATTCATGGAAAAATAGAATTAAAATATAATATGAATCTTTCCATGAGCTTTTTGAAGGACCCTCGCATATGGCATTCTGGAAAAGGCAAACTATGGAGACAATAAAAGAGCAGTGATGACTGGGGGCCGGCGGGGGGTGAACAGGATGAGCATGGAGGATTTGGGAGACACTGAAACTTCTCTGTATGACACTGTAGTGGTGGGTGCATGTCATTATACACTTGTCCAAACCCATAGAATGTGCAACACCAAGAGAGAACCCTTATGTAAACTTTGGATTATAGTTAATAATAATGTACCATTACTGGCTCCTCAATTGTAGCAAATGTACTCACACTAATATAAGATGTTAATAATGGAGAAACCAGGGTGAGTGGGTACGAGGGGGTGTATGAGAGCTCTCTGTAATTTCTGATCAATTTTTCTATAAACCTAAAACTGCTGTAAAAAATAAAGTCAATTTAGTTGAAACAAAACAAATGATTATCAGACTGAGTTAACAACAACAAAACAACCTAATCTTTTCCTTTCTTCTACTTCCTTCAGACTTAATTTGCTGGGTTTTTCCTCTAACTTCTTGAAAAGTGTAGATCATTTTAGGCTTTCTTCTTACCTAATGTATGCATTTAACAGCCTGTTTCCCTCTAATCATTCTTTTAGCTGCATCCCACACATTTTGGTATGTCTTATTTTCATTATTATTTAGCTAAAAATATTTTCTAATTTTTATCATGATTCCTTTTTTGACCCATGGAATACTTAAAAGTATTGCTTAATTTTCAAACATTGGGAATTTTTTCATTATCTTTTAGTTATGGGTATTACATTAGTCTGTTTTCTGTTGCTTATTACAGAATAACTGAAACTGGGGGATTTATAAAGAAATGAAATTTGTTTCTTACAGTTTTGGAGGCTGGGAAGTCCACTGCCCCTGGCGGGGTGGGGGGTGTGCATCTTGTGAGGGTCTCCTTCTGACTGGGAACTCTCTGCAGGGTCCCATGGCAATGCAGACAATCACATGGCGAGGATCACAAGAACAAGAGAGCTAACCTTCTCACTCGGTCTCCTTACACAGCCATCAGAACCACACCCATGACCACTCATTAAAGTATAAACCCATTACTCCATGAATGGATCAATCCATTCATGAAGGCACAGTCTTGGCACACTTCTCAGAGGTCCCACTTTTGAACACCATGTTGGGAGTTGAGTTTCAACATGACTCTGGGGGAACATTCAAACCATAGCATGTATCTAGATTACTTCCATGGTGCTTAGGAAACGGTTATGTATAACATCGGTTAATAAACACAAAACAAAATATACAGTGTAAATTAACAAGTCTAGATTGATTTTTTAAAGTGTAATAAAATGTATATAAATGTACTGAGACAGAACAAGAAATAGAGAGGAAATGCACATCTTACTAAATAAGGAAATTAAAATATAAATATCAATGCAGATCTTACTATTTAAAAATATAAAAGTATAGAAGGATTCTGGGAGCTGGTGGAATAGGACACACCATGAGTCTGTGTCCACATCTAAAGGACAACTGCACTTGCAGAATCTCTGTTGTTAACTATTTTGGACTCTGGAGTCTGTTGAAGGTGCAACTTCCAGAGGAAGGCTTGGATGGTAAGTCACGTAAATTTTTGTCAATTTCAGCTCTCAGCACATAGCAGCCACCCATTCTCCACCCCCAGACCTGTGGCAGGCAATTGTGCACATGTTCCAGGAGAAACCTAAACACGGCTTGCAAGAACCAGGGGGCAAAAAGGACCCTCTCCTCCAACTAGCTGGGACCTCATTGATTGCTGCTTCTGGTCACAGAGGAGCAGACAAAGAGGCCAGTACCACCACTGTTGCACCTGCCTCCTGGATGAAGTGAATTCCGGGAATTTAAAAAGTCAGCACATTTTCCCCCTTCATTTTTCTCTTTTTTCTTCTTTAGAACAGAAGAAAATTTCTTCTCAAATATCTATTTGAGACAGATATTAAAGACTAAGAGAATTGAAAGCAATCACACATGTGGAGAAAATGAGAAAGTCACTTTGCATGCCCAGAGGAAGGCACTGGTTCATAAAAGACCTGAGAAAACCTTCAGTTTACACCCTAGGCTGATCCTTGGTGTAGAGACAGCCTAGAACAATCAAAAAACAAAACAATACAAAACAAAACATGGCAAGTCCAAAAGAAGGGAAGCATCTGATTTCCAGAGTTGTCACATTATTAGAGACAAAAGTCCAGTTTTCAACAGCAGCAACAAAATCACAATGCATATAAAGAAATAGGAAAATGTGGTCCATTCAAAGGAAATAAATAAACCAACAGAAACTGTCCCTGAAAAAAAGACTTAATATAGACCTTTTAGAAAAAGGCTTTAAAATAGCTGTCTTAAAGATGTGCAAAGAACTAAAAGAAGACATGGAGAAAGTGAAGAAAACCATGCATAAACAAAATGAAAATATCAGTAGAAAATCAAAAATAAATTCTGGAACTGAAAAGTGTAATAACTGAAATTAGAAATTTACCAGAAGAATTCATAAGCAGATTTGATCAGTCAGAAAAAAGAATCAGTGAACTTGAAGATAGGACGATGGAAATTATTGGGCCTGAGGAACAGAAAGAAAAAAGACTACAGAAAAGGAAAGAGAAGCTAAGGAATCTGTGGGACACCATCAAGCAGACCAGCTTACACACTGTCACAGTCCCTGAAGAGAGAGAGAAAAGCAGAGAGCATACATAGAGAAATGATGGATAAAAACTTTCCAAATCTGACGAAAGACATAAATATAAATAGCCAACAAACTCAATGAATTCCAAACAGCATGAACTCAGAGACCCGCACCAAGACACATCGTAATCAAACTGCAGAAAACCGTCGATAATTTTGAAAGCAGCAAGAAGGAAGTGACTTGTCATATGCAAGGGATCCTCAATAAGATTACCAGCAGATTTCTCATAAGAAATTTTGGACGCCAGAAGGCAGTGGGATGAGATATCCAAAGTGCTAACAGGAAAAGACACTGTTGGCCAAGAATCCTGTATCCAACAAAACTATACTTCAAAAGTGAGGGAGAAATTAAGACGTCGCCAGATAAACAAAAGTTGAGGAATTTGTTACCAATAGAACTGGCCTGGAAGAAATGCTAAAGGCAGTCCTGCAGGTTGAAATGAAAAGTACACTAGCCAGTAACTGGAAGCTGTATGAACAAATAAACATATCAGTAAAGGAAAATACACAGGAAATTATAAAAGCTGGTGTTGTTGTAACAACGGTGCGCAACTCCACTTTTTGTCTCCTACGTGACTGAAGAGACTAGTACATTTTTTAAGTATTAATCTAAAAGCCAGTATTATTATGACTTTAGTTTGTAACTCCACATTTTGTTTTCTACATAATTTAAGAGATTAATGCATTAAAAATTATTAGTTTGTGTATTTGGACACAGAATGTATAAATATGTGCTGTTGTGACATCGATAACTGAAAAGAGTGGAGACTGTAAAAATGTTGAAAGAGCAGGGCTTTTGTATGTTATTGAAGTTAAGGTGGCATAAATTCAAGTTAGAGTTTTTTAACTTTAGGTTGTTAAACGCAACCACCATGGTAGTCACAAAGGAAATAGCTAAAGAATACACACAAAAACAAATGAGAAAGTAAATTTAAATGTTTCGCTACAAAAAAAAAAATCATCTAAACACAGAAGAAGACAGTCATGCAGGAAATGAAGGGGAAAAAGCTATAAAGTACATAAAAACAAATAGCAAAATGAGAGAAGTCAGTCCCTCCTTATTGGTAATTAAATATAAATGAATCAATTCTTTAATCAAGATGTAGATTGGCAACATAGATTTATAACATGTGATGCAACTCTATGCTGTCTACAAGAAACTCATTTTTAATCCAAAGACACAAATTGGTTGAAAGTGAAAGAATGAAAAATTATGTTTCATGAAAATAGTAACCAAAGGAGAGCAGAACCGGCTATACTAATAACACACAAAATATTCTTTAAATCAAAAAAATTTTACAAGAGACAAAGAAGTTGACTTTGAACTTCTTTGTATTGAAGGCTCCAAATGTTATTGTAGAACTGTCTTCAATTTTGTCAACTTTTGCTTCATATATTTTGATGGTACATAAATGTTTGTAATTGTTATATGTTCTTGCTGTATTAAAACTTTTATTAACATAAATTGATGCAAAAATCCTTAACAAAATACTAGCAAACTGAATTTAGCAGCATAGCACATCATGACCAAGTAGTATTTATTCCTGGAATAAAAGAATGGCTCAATGTACAAAAATAGATCAATGTGATACATCAACAGATACATTAACAGACTGAAGGGGGGAAAAACAACATAATCACCTCAACTGATGCAGGAAAAAGATTTACAAAATTCAACACCTTCTCACGATAAAAAAAAAAAAAAAACACTCAACAAACTAGAAATAGAGGAAAACTACCTCGACATAATAAAACCCATATTTTAAAAACTAACGGTAAACATCATACTCCATCGTGAAAGACTGAACGCTTTTCCTCTAAGTCAGAAATGAGGTAAATGCTCCCTTTCACCACTTCTCATCAACACAGCACTGGAAGTCCTAGCCAGAGCAATTAAGCAAGAAAAAGAAGAAAAAATGCATCCAAACTGGAAAGGAAGTTGCAAAATTATCTCTGTTTGCAGATGATATTATCTTATATGTAGAAAACCTTAAAGTGTTCACAAAAAGAGACTGTTGGAACTGATAAGCGAATTCTGCAAAGTAGCAAGACACAAAGTCAACACAAAAATCTGTTGCATCTCCATACACTAACAACTAAGTATCTGAAAAGGAAATTAAGAAAACAATGCCATTTACAATAGCATCAAAAACAATAAAATAGTTGGGAATGAACTTAATCAAGGAAGTTAAGGACTTCTACAATGAGAACTACAAATTGCAGAAAGATTAAAGACATAAATAAATAGAAGGACAGCCAATAATCATGGATCAAAAGACCTAATATTGGTAAGATGTCCACATTAACCAAAGCGATCTATAGATTTAATACAATCCCTATCAAAATCCCAATGATGTTTTTTGCAGCAATAGAAAAACCCATCCTAAAATTCATATGGAATCTCAAGGGACCTCAACTAGCCAAAAAAAATGCTGAAAAAGGAGATAAAAGCTAGAAGACTCACACTTCCTGATTTCAAAACTTACTACAAAGCCACAATAAAACGGTGTGGTACTGGCATAAAGACAGACGTGCAGACCAGTGTAACAGAATAGAGAGTCTAGAAATAAACCCCTGCATACACAGTCAAATGATTTTTAACGAGGGTACCAGGATCTTTAACAGAAAAACAAACAGCCTTTTCAACAAATGCTGCTGGAAAAACTGAATATCTTCATACAAAAGAATGAAATTGGACCCTTGCCACACACTATGTACAAAAAGTAAAAAAAAAAAAAAAAAAAAACATAAAACTTGTAGAAGAAAAAAGTTCCATGACATTTGACTTGGCAGCGATTTCTTGAATATGATGCCAAAGACACAGGCAACAACAAAAATAATAATAAATAGACAAATAGGAATGCATAAAAAGTTAAAAATTTTGTGCATCAAAAGACAACATCATTGAGGTGATGGATACGTTAATTAGCTTGATTTAATCATTCCACAATGTAAGCATATATCAAAACATGACATTGTACCCCATAAATATGTTTTATTAAAAAAAACAGTATTAAACACTTTAGAATGAGGAAAAAAGACAGTACAGGGGGAGTATTCCTATCCAAAATGCTTGGGACCAGAAATGTTTCAGATGGAATTTTTTTCAGATTTTGGAATATTTGCATTATACTTACCAGTTGTAGCATTCCTAATCTGAATATTCAAAAAAATACCAAATGCACCAATGAGCATTTCCTTTGAGTGCTGTGTCAGTGCTCAAAGAGTTTCAGATTTTGGAGCATTCAAATTTTGAATTTTTGGATTAGGGATACTCAACCTGTATCAGCAGAGTAAAAAGGCAACCCACAGAATGAGAGAAAACATTTGCAAATCATATATCTGAGAAGGGATTAATACACACAGTATGTAAAGAACTAAAACTCAGCAACAACAAAAAGCAATCCAATTCAAAAATGAGCAAAGGACTTGTATAGACATTTCTCCAAAGAAGACGTATAAATGTTCAACAAGCACGTGAAAGATGCGCAACATGACTAATCATTAGGGAAATGCACATTGAAAGTACAAGATACCATCTCACACCCAATAGGGTGGCTACTGTCAAAAATGAAAAACGGAAAGTAACAAGGGTTGGTAAGGACGTGGATAGACTGGGCACTGCTGGGAATGCAAATGGAACATTTCACTCTGTGGGAACAACTGCTGTGGGAAACACTGTGGTGGTTCCTCAAAAAATTAAAAATGGAATTACACAAGATCCAAGAGTTTCACTTCTGGGTATTTGTGCAAAGGACGGCGGTGGGTGCGGGTGGACAGTGGCGGGTGCCAGGGAGGGAGGGAACCCAGGCTACCGTCATCTGGGGCAGGGGTCCCAGTGGGGCGATTCTGCCCCCCGGGGGAGACTGGGCACTGTCTGGGGCAATTTTCCTGGCATGCCAGGAGAGGGGATGGGGATGGGTAGAGGCCAGGGATGCTCTACACACCTGCAGTGCCACAGGATGGTTGGTCCCCATCACAGAATGGTGCAGCCCAAAATGTCAACTGTGTCCACATTGAGAAACTCTGTTCTACAGAGATCTCAGAAGAAAGGGGCCCCATCTTCATGTCTCCAGTCATTTGCGGGGCTTTTTTCTCTCATTAAAAAATATGTAGGATATGTGTTAACCGTGCATTTAATATGTGAACATGTGTGTGAATGTGTCACTTTCACCATGAGTCCTGAGACCTTTCTGGCAAGAGCGCCTCAGAGCTGCACGGCCCTGCCCTGTCCTGCCCTCAGGAAAGCGGATCTTTAACCAGGCTGCGGGGAACATGCCACCCACCCGAGAGAAGTACCAGTTGGGTGTGCACCATTAGTATTAAATGTCTAGTTTTAAAATCCCTAGGAAATAGACAAAGCATCCATTTTAAAACACACTTCAAGCTTTATTTCAAAATGTTTCTGTATTCGGGACATGGGAACCTTTGGAAATGGGCTAAAAATCAGGTGAGTTTAAAGGGAACTTGCAAAGCTTCCAGGGCATTGCTGAGAGACATGAAACAGTATCTCGGTACTTGAGGAACTTTCTTTATAAAGTCGTATAGTGACAAAAAAGGGCAGGAAGACAGAAAGAAGAGCAGGAGGTGGGAAGGTGGGGAGAGAATAAAGAGAAAAGCGAGGCTCCAACAAGCATCTGCAGAACGACCGTCCACCCTCACCCCCATCCTTGATGAAAACATCTCCACAGTTTATTTCCACAGCCTGATAAACCGTCTCAGCCAGGTGGGAGGAGGTTTGAGAGGCCAAGGTGTGTCGGGCCCCAGATACAGGTGGTGCAGACCCTGGTCGGCCCCCTGCCCACAGCCCTGTTGTGATCACTGCCGTGGGCTGGACCGGCCACCACCCGAGCTCCGGTTACAGCAGCTCCTCTGATACTGAGTCATCTGGCCTGCCTGTCCCCTCACTACCACTATTCCCTAATTCCTCCAGGGAGAGACTCCTCTGCTGGACCTTCTGTATCTACTACGTCCACCCTGCAAATCGTAATCCGTTAATAACCACCTGAATAAATGGATGAGTTAGCTCGTGGCATGTGTGACTGTGCGTATGCACGTGCTCGGGTACACTCACAAGCAAGTGTTTACAGTAGTGCAGGTTTGCTCTGTGGCTTCTCAAGCAAAGTTTGCATGGGGTGCTGACCTCAGCCCCCCCGGGGAACGGGGCTGTCACTCTGGGCCCCAGGTCGCACTTCTGCATGCTCCGGTGTCCATGGTCTAGCCACCTGCAAAATATTTAATCCAGAAGGAAGAGATGAACAGAAAGTCATTATCCTGTTAGTCAGATATGTAGGGATAAACAACTCAATGAAGGTGACGGGCAGCTAGAGAACTTAAACCAAATAATGGAAGGAAGCCTTCTCTGATCCCCAGATGAGAGAGCTGGGGTCAGCCAGGTGAGCAGAGATGATGCCTGCGGGAATCTCAGCATCGCCAGCTGATTCCAGAGCTGCTGATTCCAGAGGGCTGATTCCAGAGCTGCTGATTCCAGAGGTGCTGATTCCAGAGGGCTGATTCCAGAGGGCTGATTCCAGAGGGCTGATTCCAGAGCTGCTGATTCCAGAGGTGCTGATTCCAGAGGGCTGATTCTAGAGGGCTGATTCCAGAGGGCTGATTCCAAAGGTACTGATTCCAGAGGTACTGATTCCAGAGGTGCTGATTCCAGAGGGCTGATTCCAGAGGGCTGATTCCAGAAGTGCTGATTCCAGAGGGCTGATTCCAGAGGTGCTGATTCCAGAGGTACTGATTCCAGAGGTGCTGATTCCAGAGCTGCTGATTCCAGAGGGCTGATTCTAGAGGGCTGATTCCAGAGGGCTGATTCTAGAGGGTTGATTCCAGAGGTCTGATTCCAGAGGTGCTGATTCCAGAGGGCTGATTCCAGAGGGCTGATTCCAGAGGTACTGATTACAGAGGTGCTGATTCCAGAGGTACTGATTCCAGAGGGCTGATTCCAAAGGGTTGATTCCAGAGGGCTGATTCCAGAGGTGCTGATTCCAGAGGTGCTGATTCCAGATGGCTGATTCCAGAGGTGCTGATTCCAGAGGTACTGATTCCAGAGGGCTGATTCCAGAGGGCTGATTCTAGAGGGCTGATTCCAGAGGGCTGATTCCAGAGGTGCTGATTCCAGAGCTGCTGATTCCAGAGGTGCTGATTCCAGAGGGCTGATTCCAGAGGGCTGATTCCAGAGCTGCTGATTCCAGAGCTGCTGATTCCAGAGGTGATGATTCCAGAGGGCTGATTCCAGAGGTACTGATTCCAGAGGTGCTGATTCCAGAGGTGCTGATTCCAGAGGGCTGATTCCAGAGGTGCTGATTCCAGAGGTACTGATTCCAGAGGGCTGATTCTAGAGGGCTGATTCCAGAGGGCTGATTCCAGAGGGCTGATTCTAGGGGGCTGATTCCAGAGGTGCTGATTCCAGAGGTACTGATTCCAGAGGGCTGATTCCAGAGGGCTGATTCTAGAGGGCTGATTCCAGAGGGCTGATTACAGAGCTGCTGATTCCAGAGCTGCTAATTCCAGAGGGCTGATTCCAGAGGGCTGATTACAGAGGTACTGATTACAGAGGTGCTGATTCCAGAGGTGCTGATTCCAGAGGGCTGATTCCAGAGGTGCTGATTCCAGAGCTGCTGATGCCAGAGGTGCTGATTCCAGAGGGCTGATTCCAGAGGTGCTGATTCCAGAGGGCTGATTCCAGAGGTGCTGATTCCAGAGGGCTGATTCCAGAGGTGCTGATTCCAGAGATGCTGATTCCAGAGGGCTGATTCCAGAGATGCTGATTCCAGAGGTACTGATTCCAGAGGGCTGATTTCAGAGGTACTGATTCCAGAGGTGCTGATTCCAGAGGTGCTGGTTCCAGAGGGCTGATTCCAGAGGGCTGATTCCAGAGGGCTGCAGCTTATTTGAGTGGCTCTGGCTGTGATCTGACTCATGGACTCCTCAAGGAGTTGTCAAGTGTACTCGCTACTCATGTCTGTTTTTCTGACATCTGGATGGTGGAGAAATTTAGGCTTAAATACCGATGACAATTTTGGTCACATGTTATATGTTAATGGATTTAGGAAGAACTTCCCGAGGTATTTGCCTGTTCCTTTCCCAGCAGAGAAGTCTCCTTTTCTCCCTGGGGCTGGGGAAGAGCTGTGCTCAGGAGAAAGGTTGCTCCAGCCAGACTTCCGCCTGGCTCCACTTCAGAGGCAGGACTGACAGTTAAGCCCAGGTGACAACACGGTATGCACTCCACAGTCCTTCTTACATTTGTAACATTAACATTGTGACTGTGCGACTCAGATGCTGGCCAGTTGGAACCAGGAGAGATGGTGCAGAGGCTGTGCATGGAAGTTGGGACCCCCTCTGCATATCTGGAGTAATCTTGTGGGGAACCTGCCCAGATGGATCCAGCAGGTTAAACACAGCTGGAGGCAATATCAGGTGCATATCATTTATTTAAGACAAAATTTCACAGATTAAGTGGGAAGATATACTTCTGCTGTGTAAAATCTGGCCACCACAAGAGAATAAACACTGGGGACACTGCCCCAGTGATTTAGAAATATGTATCATAGTATAGTTAATTCTTAGATGTAAAAATAATTGACAGATATAACACAAGAAAATAAAACCTCAGATTAATCTAATTTATAGACAGTGGAGTAGAACATCTATATAAAATACCAGGAAGTCAAATCCAGCAATTCATTCAAACGAGATACCATTAGCTAGTAAGGTATATTTGATATGTAAGACTATATAACCACACCCAACCATACCAGTGATCTTGAACCAGTACAACTGGGTAGGCCCTGGCAGAGTCAAACAGTAAACTGTGGGGAGGAAGACCCCCCGTCCACAGCACCAGAATCCCACAGAAAGCACCCCTCTTCAAAAGTAAGTGCACGGGCAGAGTTGACCACAGGAGAGATGGGGGAGGCATGCCTCAAAAGCAGACAAAATGGGGCCTTCTGGCAAAGACTGCAACAGCAGCCCCATGCAACTCCCTCAGCAGCCCCGCCAGATGGGATACCCCCCACCTCCCGGCACTGCCTGGTCCCCACATGTGTTGGCTGTGACTCTGCACCCTGGGGCTGTTTTGCTCCCCCCCACCACATTGTGTGTTCATGAATCAAGTCAGGTGCATGTGTTACCAAATTTGTTTACTGCAATTACATTTATTTAATTCCATAATCTAATTATCCTGAAAAATAGTAAAATATGATTGCTGTGGATTGAATGTCCCCCCAAAACTGATTGAAGCTTCACCCCCATTGCAACAGTGAAAGAAGGTGGGAAATCAGACTGTGGTGTTTGAAAGACAGGGCCATTAAGAGGTGATTAGATTGTGAGGACTATGCCCTCGTGAATGGATTGATTCATTCATGGAGTAACAGGCGTGGTTCTGGTGGCTTTATAAGGGGACTGAGTGAGGTCAGCTCTCTTGCTCAGCCCGCTCTCTCACCATGTGACACCCTGGTCACCACAGGGCCAAGTAGAGAGTTCCCACCCACAAGAAGGCCCTCACCGGATGTATCCCTGCACTGTAAGAAGTAAATTTCATTTCTTTATAAACTACCCAGTTTCGGGTATTGGACATCATTAAAATTTAAAACTTTATATGTTTGTTAAGACACACCATTATTCATGAATAGGCAAGACACAGACTGAGAGAAAATACCAAGAAAGCAAATATCAAACAAAGAATGCATTTCCAGGATACATAGAGAAATCATCCAACCGTATAATAAGAAGACAAACAACGTAATTCTGAAAAATTGAACATTCACTTCACAGAGGAAGATACGCCAATAGTCAACAAGAATAATACAACACGCGCAAATCATCAGTTATCAGGAAAATGCAAATTTAATCCACAGTGTGAAGTCGCTACACAACCATCGGCTATAAATTAAAAACAGCTAAAAATTTGAAAGACTAACACCAAACATTGTCAAGGATGTGAAGTCACTGGAATTCTCAAATATTGTTGTCGGGAAAGTGAAACGGTGCAACTATTTCAAAAAATATATATATATCTGGCAGCTTTTTAAAATGTTAATAATGCCCTCACCTCGTTAGCCAGCATTCCCTCTGCCAGCATTTATCCGAGCGGGATGAATCCTCGTGCCCATGAAGTGTCTCCTACGGAATGTGTACAGCAGCTGCCTTCAACACAGCCAAAGCCCAGAGCACCCCAGGTGTCCATCAGCAGAGACGGATCAACAGACCAGAGTTCGACCCAAGGGTGCAATAACGCTCAACAGTGAAAGGAAACGCACTCCTGCTACCTGCAACGACGCGGGCCAGCGAGAGACGTGTTCACAGCAAGCACATGCTCTGTGCTCCCGTGTCACAGACGTGCTAGCTGACGCAAGGCTAATCCTGATAGAAACTAGAAGAGATGCAGAAAAAGCCGGTGGTTGCCTCTAGGGGGAGGGGACGAAGACTGGCCGGGAAGGAACATAAGGGATGAGGGGAGTTCATGGAGTGACTTTCCGAGGATTGGGTCTCATCAGGGTATGCATTTGTCAGAACACAGAGAAGACTTGTTAACATCTGTACATTTTGTCACGTGAGTATACATATAATATTGACCTCCAAAGGAAAATAACGTCCACAAACACTGAGCTCTAACAGGTAACAGTGGGCTGTGAACCTCGTAGAGTCAAGGACACTGCTGTCCGCATTTACTCTGACGTGCATCAAAACGAGACTGACATTGGGAACTGTTATGAGGCAGAATCAAGGTGGCGGGCGTCCAAGTGTGTATTGCAAAATTATAGAATTCTTTCAATTTTGCTGTCCATTTTTAAATTTTCACAAAAATATTGAAAATAGTCAAGTGAAAAAATAAATATATAAAATGGCAGAATTAGAGTCGATTACATTCGTCATGAAAGTTCAGGGAGACTGACAAGATCTGCACTAAGTGGCACAGACACAGACGTCCCATCTTTTGCCACATGCTATTCACTGGCCCCAGCCCACAGCTCAGGGTAGGAGTCGCCCAAGGCCATGAACCCCGGGATCACTGGGGCCTAGCATAGCCTCCTTCTGATTTGGTTCATGCCCTCTCGAAACGTGTCCTAGTTCTTGTTTCAGGACGTGCTCACTCCGTGACCACTGTTGGTTTCAGCTCTCCAAGCCCACCCTCCTCCCCAAAGGCAACCACTGGACGAGCTTGCATGACCCTTCCATGTCTTCCTCTTCTAATTCCATGTATATTTGTGCACACATGCAGCCCACTGGGCTGTTGAGTCTTTATTATTTTTATTTTTTTTAATAAGGCTACCGATTTTCCACATGGCGATCAGAAGACCTCAATGTTTGTCCTTGGGAGGCCAGATTGACAGACAAGGGAGGCCACTCAGGTCTCACTGAGAAAATCCGCATGTGCAAAGGTGACAAGTGTTTTCAAAAACCAAAATGCTTTTGCACTTACAGTGCTTTTGAACATTTATGAATGTTTCTCTCCACAACCTGGATAGCACCGTAATAATTCATGAGATATTTAGTAGAGAAGAGTTTGAGTTCTCATAAATCTCAAGTCTTCTTAAGGTAAGGATGAAAGCTAAAAGCTGAAATGAGTCACCCACCCAAGCTTGAAGATGTGTCACTTGATTTCACCTGCGTCAGAATTATCCTACAGGGGATGAAGGAATTCTTTGGTGTCAGAGAGAAAAATGTAGCCAGAAAGGGCCTTCAGGAGAGGATCAGAGCCCAAAACAGGTATTTCTGGGAAAGTTCACAGAGGATTGATCTGGGTTTCTTGTTATAAGGAAAATCGAGCAAAATGTTATTATAAAGAATCTGTGACCGAGGGTTCTCCTGGCCAGAGACTACATGTGAACTAAACTAGAAAATATCTGAGTAGGTAGATAGAAACAGTGGGAATGCCAATCACTGGAGATGGAGTTTATCTGAACCAGGTGATGAGTGGACCAACCACAAAGCAGTGAGCAGACCATCAGCGTGAATTAAATCCTGGGTCCCCAAGAAAAAAAAATGTGCACAAGGACCTACTGCTCTAATTCTCCAAAGAATGATCTTCACTTCACTCCCGTAGAGACCTCCAACCCCACACCGATGGCCCAGGTGCACCACAGCCACGCCACACACGTCAGAGTTCCCAGGAGGTCACGATGTTCTCAGAGGGTCTCTACGATCATGCGGTCTAGTCAATGAAACAGTAATGGTACCTTTGCTTTAGAAGCTTTCTGAAAATTGAGTATTCACTAATAAGAAAACATTCCCAACAGGTGCATCCATCCTTTGAGTTCAGGAGGGGTGACTGCCGACTACAGCACATGCGAGGGTCCTCCCAGTCTGTGACACTTCTTCGTGGAAAGGCAGGGTTTAGTGGAAGGTCTTTCTCCCTAACTAGACAGTACACCACGGTAGGGGGTGGAAAATGAGACACTGCACACCTTAAGAGCTGAGGAGATCCTTTAAAATCAGTCATTCCTGACACATCTAAAGGCAGGGCTTCTTTTTCTAGTACTGGTAAAATACTTACATATAAATTTTTTGTCTTTATACCCCGAAAATTATAGATTTTTTTACTGAAACACAATTGATTATGCATGTTTGTAGGAAACAGTGTAGAAGCATTTATTAATTCGATCCACCTGTTTTCTGCAAATTGAGCTTTTAGTAATTAACCAAAACTGAAAAATGAGAAGAGGTTTCTCATGAAATCTTTAGTTGAAAGCCATCCAATTAATTTTTTTCAAAGTCTTACATTAAAGATGGTCTGTAAAAAGTAATATTTCCAAAGTTGGGAATATGAATATTTGAACTCTCTTATCCAAGCTCATGGTCTTATTTGATAAGTATTGCAGAGCTCACATGGCACCCTTCAATTTGCTCAGGAACCTACCAGAAGAGCAGAAAACACTTGCTGATTGGCTTTTTTATGTAAACCTGCCCCCTCCCCCCGAATCAGCTGGTTTTCCATAAAATAGATCTGTGATGGGTCCTACATGGTACTGCTCTGAGGATACCCACTTTCTCCTAATAATTTTTGTGCCCCTCTTAAACACAAAGGAGTAGGTAACACATATAAAATTAGCTATTTTTGGACTTCTTATCCTAGTGGAAAATATGTGTAAATTCTGCCCATTCTAAAAATGGCCCTTGTATTCGTTAAATTGCCGTACACTAGAACAGCATACCATGTAAAGATAGGCTTATTTATTAAATAACACAAAAAGTTTGAATAAAACAATATGTCCTATGTGACATACATATATTTGGAACTCATGGTAATAACATTATTTTGAAAATAATATTGCAAATTTTGAGTTTCTTTGGCTTTAACTTGCAAGATTTGAAAATTTGAAAAATATCTTCACATTTAGTTCGTTTGAACTGCTGAAGTTCTAAAATCCCAGTTGATTAGAGCTTTATTCTTAGTAAACAACGATTCTGAGAAATTGAAAGATATATTTGCTGGGTGGTTCATGTATTCATTTCATTGTACAACACAACCCAAGAGATTTGAGGCATTTAAAAGAAATTTTCCTGTTTTCTCTCCCTTTCAATTGGTTTCTCACGGTGCAGAACTTGGCCATTGCGACAACCGACAGCAGGGAAGATAGGCACTGCCGAGCCTCTGGCTGCTGGGGGTGCTTCCTGGGCCACAGGGCCCGTGGCCTGCACAGGTGTGTGGTGGACATGGTCCATGCAGAGAAGGCAGGTCAGAAGCAAGGTTGGAACGTAGTATGAGCTTTGGTCCTCTGGCTGCTCATCTCAGCCTCCAACCTCTTCTGTCCCTGTCCACATACAGGTCCCTCTGATCTCCAACTTTGAGGACTCTGGACAGGGCCATGGCTGATCCTGAGTTTCCAGTAAGCCCATCAGGAACCCCAGTTCTGCAGAGGCCAGAGCCCCCGTGTCAGCAACAGCCTGGCGGGTAGCAGTGGCTGCCGACAGCCTCAGGTTTTCGGCCTCACTGACCCTGCACCTGTGCCCAGCCCTGCAGGGTGCAGTGGGAGGACTCCACCTGTTCTTGACTCAGCCAAAGTCCCAGCTGGAGGAAGGAGCCCAGGCAGGACAGGAGCAAAGCACAGATAGAAACAAAACAGAATGACTGAGAACAGAACAGAGAAAGGCGGCATGGGGGAGTGCAGGAGAGACAGGCACCAGCACCACACAGTCACCGGACATGGTGACGGCATGGCTGGAGGACAGCTGAGACAGCGATGAAAATTAAACACAATTTACACAGACACTTAGCATGTTAATGCATGTGTGCATGTATGTAGGTATATGTACACATACTATGATGCATTGTATTTGCACGTCTTTATCTATGATCGTTGTAATCCTACACACACACACACACACACACACACACACACACACACACACCGCTCCCTAAGCCTAAAGCAGTGTTTCTCAAACTATTCTCACCTCTAGAAAATGGTAAATATTACACAATCATAATATTATTTCATTACATAGAAAAAATGCTAATATATAGATTATTAGATTAATACAGTTTATTTATTAGATTGTTCTTTTCTATTAACTTTTTCCAGAAACCGCTGCCAGTTACTTGTCTATAATATAAACCCATCAACATACCTTCCGATTTATGACTAAACTATGTCCAAGGGACTAGTGTCCAAGGCACATGCAGATATCACGTCTCAGGAGTTCTGATAAACGTGGCTGGGCTTTTGCAGAGCGTGGCATTGCTGGTGCACTAGGGGAGCTCTGCTGCCTGCGAGGAGCCCCCAAGAGGGCCGGATGGACCACCCCACGCTGACTTCTTACCCTGACTTTGTATTGTCTCTGCTGTCCTTCCTGTTCCCAATGTCAGTCTCCCAAAAAGGGTAAAAACTGCTTCCTGTGAAAACTATCCAATGAAAAAGAAATTGCTATTGAAAGTGGAAAAGTGGAGCGGCCGATGTCCACCCAGCACACGAACTGGAGGGTGTCGGCGTTAGGAGCCCACGCCCCTGCCTCTGGTGGCGCGGAGTCTCTGGATGCTTCTCCCACTCAGGAGAAAACAATGACCCCTGGAGGGCATGTGACCAGAAGGCCAGGCCCAGACCACCAGGCAGGTCAGACCTGGAAGGACTCTCAGACCCCAAACACCCCGACACTTCAAGAGGGACGAGTCTGGGCTGTGGAACCCCAGCAGAGCCACAGAAGCAGCCCGTGACCGTGGCTCAACCTTGGGCTCCAAAACATGGAAACCCCAGAGAACTGTCGGCAGAGACAGAGGTCAGGTGGGCACCTGCGGGTCGTCTCTCAGGGACAAGAGGGAAGTTGGGTATTGGGCAGGGCTGGAGGCCACGCAGTCAGTGCAGAGCTCCTTGAAGTCAGGGGCTGCCTCGGTACCCAAGCCCTTAAGGGATGTACTTCAAGGTGTCATCTGCCACTAAACCTTTCACCATGCCTTTGGGAAGTTGCGCTTATCCTGCACATTAGGAACCTCCAGGCATGCTGGGGACAGGGGGCCAGGCCACACAGGGATGTGTCCCAGCGCCCAGGGGAGGCACAGGCCTCCTTGGGAATGAAGGATGAGCTATGCTGAGAGGCTTGAGCTTCTAACAGGGAGGTTCATGGGCTCCAGAGAGAGGATCCTGATTCTCAGGGGTTCTCCTCATTAAAATCTGAAGACCCCTGACCTGGGGAGCCACTCCTAGGTCTTGGGAATGGCAGGAAGGGAGGAGCCCCCTTGGCTGGTGTCACTGTGGAGGTAACCCTGGGTTTCATCATGGTCAGCCCCCCTCAAGTTCAGCCTACCCGGAGCTCTGGGGAGTCCCACAGCAGGCTGGATGGAGCAAGCTCCTCTCTGCTGTCTGAAAGACCACAGCACTGGGCTCACCATGAAAGACGGGGCTCAGCCTCCCGGAGACACCACCACAAGGCTGGTGGGGCTGTGGACCCCCCATGACACCAGAGTGTGCACACAGAGGCCCATGAGGGGCTCAACATAATTAGATTGCATTCACAAAGCCCCTCGGGATGCAGTGACCACAATTCTCAACGAGATCATGGTGCAAAGCCCCGAAGGAGCTAAAACTGGAATTTTAGGGCCAGTTTGTACAGGAAGCTCCTCCAAGACAACTGACGATCAGAACCTCAGTTGCACAATGTGAGCTGACCCCCAGAGAGCCCGTGGTTCCTGCCCACCAGGCAAATGGCAGCCTTGCTTGTTCCATGGTGAGCATGTTCAAGACAAAGAAAAGCCATCGCAGGCCACCGTGTTCTGGACCGATTGTTCCCAGGTTGCAGAAAGGATCCACCCTCTCTCCTTGCTCTGAACATCCAGCATTCCTGAACACAGGACTCTGAAAATTCCCAGGTGGGGAAGTTATTTTTTGAATCAGGCTCACCAATAATTTGGTTCTTGGGTGAATTTCCCCAGATCCCGAGGCCACAAAGATGACTCTTCAATTATTTACCAGTCTCAGTGGAAAAGTAAAAACACTGAAGCTCACCTAGAAGAAAACATCTATTACTTACTACTGTTCCCTTTAAGCAGCAATGTCATTGTGACCACAGGGCTGGCAGCCTCCCATGAAATGCCAAAGCATTTCACATTCACATTAAAAAACAAACATCGACTTCTGATCAAGATGACAGAATAGGCAGTCCCCAGCATCACCCTCTCCCACAATCAACCAATTTACAACTATTAAAAAGCAATGACTGCCAAGCTGGGGCCACTAGACCTCGAGGGAAGAGGAAGAGAGACGTACGGAGTTCATGAAGGCGGGAGAAGCCACGATGAGAGAAAGAAAGGATCGCTCCCACCGTTTCGAGCCCTGGCCTGCTTTAAGGCTGGAGCTGGGGAGTTCATGGAGTTGGCAAAAGCCACAACTGTGTACTTCCTATAAAGTTGACTGGAGATGGCAGGGGAGATGAGGGCCTTGGTGGCCCTCAGACCAGCGAGACCACTGACAGAGTTCCCATGGACCCACATAGGTACAAGGGGCCACAACAACTGAAAAAAGGAGCCACTCAGAGACTGGTGAGGGGGGGACTGGCACACGGCCCACCCCACAGGAAGTGTCTGGAGTGCAGTTGGCGGTGGAGACGGGCCACCGGGGAACACTGGGGCACAGCATGGACAGCTCATCTGCCCTCCAGTCAGCGCAGGCCCACTCGGTGTAGACTGGTCAGAATATAGAACTGCACGGAGTGCAGTTTGCTGAAAAGACTCGGGCCCAGACCAGCGCGTTCACACAACCCAGGTGCACTGGATCTCACAAGATCCAGAAGTACCTATAAAGTCAACCATTGAAACCTGAGCTGCATGAAAAGCCTTCCCCAGAGAATCAGCAGCAACGAAGCGACTTGACCAGGGCTCAGATGCTGGTCCCCACAGGAAGCTCCCCCATCTTAGAAGTAACCAAAGGACAACAAATTAGTTCCAGCGCAGAGTTTAAGTGGTGGGAACAGCAAATAATCCAACACAGAAATGGAAGAAAAAACGAAATACCCACAGACCAGAGACAAAGTCTGATACTAACTAGTAAAGGTCTCACATCATCAAAGAGCACCTATAAAACCTAGAAGGACCAGAAGCCCCTTGGGCACCCGAGCTGGGATCAGCCATGCCCCCCAGCATCCACAACCAGCCCAGCAACAGCCCCCAAGCCACCAGCAGAAGTGCCCAAGGCTCTCAAGCCTCAGCCATGCCTCCTCACCTGAACATGTCCCAAACTGCAGGGCCAGTGAGTGCCCGAGACAGGGCAGAGGCAGAGGTACTGAGCGCGCTGAAGGAGGACAGAGCTGGCTGCGCGTTGTCAACCCACCCTGAGACCCAGGTTCCCAGTACGTACAGTGCACATCTGTGGGACTTCTCATGTCTGCGTCCTGAAAGACCTGGACATGCCACTCCATCCATGCCTGTGCTTGGAAGCACACAAGTGTCCGGGTCTGTGCAGAGATGTGGTCCGGGGTGAATCCCTGCACACGGTGGTCCCCTGTGTTCAGCCAGGGGCTCCCTCCTTCCTCTTCCACCCCCTGCCTGTGGCTCAGTGCTCCAGGAGGACAAGAAAAAAGGGACTTTCTGAAACAACAACACTATCTTCAGGGACGAGGTCCATTCCTATAACATCCAGGAAGCAGAGAGAGGGACAGAAGGAAGGAGTGTTTCAACTTCCACATCCTATAAACCTTGTTAAAATCCAGCATTGGCCAAGCCACTCAAAAGTTCAGAAGGGAACCACTTCCGTGGTGTTTTTCTTGTAAACAGCAGCTTCTGAGAGCAGGACACGGGCTGTACTGGCAGGCAAGCTTGAGACACCCTGATACATCTATTTCAGGATGAAAAACACTTCGTCAGTTGTAGGCATATATTCAAGGTCGCAGAAATATGTTAAAACTGAAACATCAAGATCAAAACAGCACGTTCAGTGTGAACACAATTTCTAACAGAATTGAGCTATGAAGATGGGGAAGACTGGACATGCAGATGCCAAACCATGACACTGGCCAGTTGGCTTTCCCTGGTACTGGGATGTGGGTGGCTTTCGTTCCCTCTTACTTGCTTCTCGGAACATCTGGCGTCTCTTTGGGGAAGGTTAAAGGGACCATAAGTGCGCCTTGGACGAGTAGTCTGCTCTCACTTCCATGCTGGACGCTGAGGCAAACCCGCTCTTTTTATCACTGCACTTTAGGAGGTGACATCTGGAGCTTTTGATGAAATAGTCCCAGAAATCTGCCGCCCGTTGCACCTGTGCTGTGCGAGTGAGGGAGGGATTATCTCCCAGGCCATCCGATGTCCGCCGTCTGCTTCCTCTGTAAGGTGGCACCTCCCGGCACGGAGCCATGAAGGCCCCACCCTCAGTGACATGTGGAGCCTACTCCGGCCCAGGAGGACTATGGCTCGTCCCCATGGGGAGGTTTACAAGCGACGGGACCTGCAGTGCCTGGTATCCTCCAGTCACCCTGCCCTCGACAGTCCCAGGTATAAAGAACATTGCCCATGACACTTGTCAACAATGGCAGGGAAGACTGTGCTTGAGACTCTTGGAATAGGAGAGGGAACTTGACGTGAACTCAGATACAGCAGGGCCAGCTGAGGACGACAGCGGGGCAGGCGAGACGCAGGACAGAATTCGCTGGGAGGAGCTGGCTGGCCATCGTGGTGGAGGGTCCTCTGTGAATTGGCTGGGCAGGTTCCTGCTGACACTGGGCTCAGCCAGGCTGGAGGCCTGGTGGAGAGGGGGCCTCGGCGGAGCCTGATGTAAGTTTGGCCCAGAAGGGAACGGTTGTCCCAGGGGAAGCGGCGTTTCCTCCTGGACCGTCGTGTGGACCCTTCCAGAACTCATTCCGCTACGGCCTCCACAAGGCGCTGTTGCTGCCGTTAATCCTGATGTCTTTGTCTGCCGAGTGGCCTGAAATCTACTGTGTTTGTGAAGAGCAAGGTTGGGATTACCAGTCCTAACGATCCACATTCACGCTCTAAGGCCACACGCTCATTTCCAGTCACCTGGCGTCGCTGGGCTACAGGATCCCGAGACTGGACACGGTTCTCTGGGCCAATCCACGTGGCAGAACCTCAACGGCAGTGGCAGGACCAGGGCCTGGGCTGTGCTCCGTCTCTCTCGTAGCCGCCGCTGCCTCGCTGGGGCCTGTTCTGGTGTCTGAGGGAAGAAATGGTCAGATGGCAGAGCCAGGCTATGACTGTCCTGTCCAAAAGTGCACAAAAAATCCAGACCAAGTCTCCAACATTCTCACAAAAGGAGCAATTGCAAAAATACTAAAAGACGGTCATTTCCACGCTGACTAAGGCACTTACATGTCTTATTCATTAGCTAATGTTAGTCATGCACGTATTCAGTCAATCAATCAGAAAATACTGACCACACACCTTCCACGGGCCAGGTGGGGCCATCAGGCGTCCAGGGCAGAGCTTGGAGGGTCCTGCAGGGTAGGTGTGTCGCCACCACCCAACTTTCCTGTTTCTTAGTAGGAGGAGAAAGCCCACCTCACAACTAAGAAAAGTGAAAGGAAAACGTGAACAGAAGCTCTTACATTTCAAAACCCGCTTGGCTCCAGCGACTCCCCCAGTCACATCAGGAAATGTCTTTGTGTCACGGAATGTCTGGGGGAGGAGGGTGGAAATGCTAAATTCCCAGGCAGAGGAGAACCATTAAACTCATTTTGGGGTGTCACAGTGATGATGTAATTTATGCTGAATTTGTGTGTGAGCCAAAGACAAGGCCTCCCGCGGCACCTCTGCAGAGAGGAGACAAGGAGGCTGGAGAGGGGGAGGCAGGTGCTCCCTCGGGGGCCCTGGCAGCAGGCCTGGGACCCAGGTCCTGGCAGGGGCACAGAACAGGAGTGAACGCCGCATCCCTCGGGAGCCCCTGTTCTGCCGAGTGGAAGGAGAAGGGGCATTGTGATGCCTGGATGGTCAGACCACCTTCACGTCGTCTGTGAAATTCCCACTGGCTCCGGAGAGGAACTCTGGAAGTGCAGTGGCTGGAAACTGGAGGCCGCAGTAAGTGCACCAAGGCCTGCTGAGATTTAGCTAACGGCTTCCGGAAAGGGAAGAGGGTCCCCGAGTAGCAGCGGTGAGTCCCTCAAGAGGGCCACAGCTCGGAGCTCGCTCAGGTGGAAGTAACACCGATTTTATCACCTGGAGTCACAGACAGATCCAGGTGCACTAATGGAAATCCATGTGAGCCGAAAGTCCCTCTAGGAAGGAAACTTTCCAACTACTTTTATTCTTCCACTTTCTTAGGAAAAAGGTCTTTCTTTGGATACAACTCTGGTCTTTAAAATTATGAGGGTAAATCTAAGCATATTTTCGAACTAATTCTTGATTTTATTTCAAGACATTTCACACTGTTATCTACATTGGGGTCTAGTCTCAGGCTGGGACTAACTCTGGTTAATTTAGTTCAGCTACATACACCCATCGAACTCCCATAAAATAAATATTCAAAAACACAAGGAGACATGTAAAGAGGCTCTGAAGCCACTTTTGTGAGGATTCTTCATCTTTTCCCCATAGATGTTGAGGTTTCTTAGGGTGATAGCACACACAAACTCCTTAGCCTTTCCTGGGCTGCACAAGCCAATGAACACACGTGTCTGCACAGACACTTGCACACGAGTGTCCATGCAGCATATTCACAGTAGACAAAGAGTAGAAACAAGACGAATGTCTATCAACTAGTAAACAGACTGTAGCACGTCCACACGATGGAATACTACCCAGCAACAGAAAGGAAGAAATGATGACTCATGCCACACATGGATGAACCTCAAAAACATTATGGCAACTGAAAAAACTCAGACCCAAAAGAGTGCATATTGAATGATTCCATTTATGTAAAATTTCTAGAAATAGAAAAATTATTCAGACAGAAAACTACACAAGCAAGTCAGTGGTTGCCTGGAGCTGGGGGTGGAGAAGGGATTGGTGAACAGACACAAGAGAATTTGCAGGGGGCAGGGAGTAAGGGAGTGTTCTAAAACTGGATTGTGGTGATGGCCACAAAAAAGTATAAATTTACTAAACTCATCAAACTGAAATTGCATGGTAAATAAATTATACCTCAATAAAACTGTTAAAATAACGCTAGGGATGATGATTTACAAACTGGAATTCCATACCTAGCCAAACTTTCAATCAAGCATGAAAGTGAAGTCATTTTCAGACATTCAAGTTCTCTAAAAAATGGCTACCTTGCACTCTTAGGATGCTGCTGAGAGACATGCTGTAGCAAAACAAGAAAGAGATAGTAGATAATGAAAAAGGAAGATACACAACCCAGCGAGAAAGACACGGCAGGCAACAGCAGAACTCCCAAGGTGAATCCTCCCTTTTTATTTACTCTGTCTACACTACCCGCCCGTTAGTCATCAACATCGTCAACTCCTACACCCAACCATCCACAGAGTCATGGCTGGATGGTCCAGGCTCACCCACAGCAGAGGATCCTCAGCTTAGTGCTATGTCGCAGTGCCTGTGCAGTTCACCTGCCTTCGTCTCATATAGACATATACTATGTGCCAAGACAAGTAACAAGAAGAGAGAGACCACATTCACATAACTTCTATTATGCTGTATAGTAATTGCTCTATTTCATGATTAATCATTGCTGTTAATCTCTTATTGTGTCCAATTTATAAATTAAACTTTATCATAGGTATGCACGTATAGGAAAAAACATAATATATATATAGGGTCCAATACTATGCGTGGTTTCAGACATCCACTGGAGGTCTTGGAACATATCCCCAGAGCAGAAGAGGGACTTCTGTAATTCGATATATTTGGACATTAGAAACATTATTATTGGGCATGTAACAGATCGATGGGAGCACATGGAAAACACAGCACTTGTTTCACAGAAAATTAAACGATGAAAACAATCCTGCAGAAATTAACTCCAGGAAAATCAAAAAGTTATACAACAACAACAAAATAATCATTCTGCATATCTTGGCTTAGCAGTAAATAAAAATAATTTTGACAAAACTAGTGATAAAATATGCTAAAAAAGAGATGTAGATGTCTCTGAAAAATTGTCTAATGAAACACATCTAAATTTCAGTGATTTTAGTTAGAGACCATGTTGCCTTTTCAAAGATCTGGTGACAAAACTGACCCACTGCCTGTTTTTATGAATAAAGTTTTATTGGCACACAGCTGACAAAATTCTCTATAAGAGAATTAAACTTCAACTGCCACAGGAGGAAGTTCACAGATATGGTCTAAAAATTAAAAAAAATAAAATAAATGGTAGAATAACTATATTATTAAGAAATATAGAGACAGCTGAAAAAAATAAGTAACAAAAAAATAAGAAAGGGAAAGTTGATTCTGGAGGTTGGTAAGGGCTTGGATGGGGGACTGGACTGTATTTTGTTATAAACCTTCTAGTATTGTTTGACTTTTTAACTATGTTTAGATTATTTTTTCAAATAAAATTATTCTGAAAATCAAGGGCATCAAACAAAACAAGGAATTACAATCAAATTTCTTCACCCTTTCAAAAGAAGTAGAATATTTTAATGCCAAAAGAACAAAAATTAAATTAATTCAAAGAAAGACTGATTAATTTTTTTCTTATTTTTGTCATTTTGCTGCAGATGAATGAAAACTTCCTCATGGACTGGGGGTCATTCAGAATCAGCGCCATCACCAAAGAAAGGTCAGATGGAAGAAGACGTTGTTGTGTGAGGCTTTCAGCAAAGTCCTCCTCTGCCCATCTCCCACCTCTCCTGCTTCTTGCCTGGAATGCAGATGTGACAGCTGCAGCATCAGCAGCCACACTAAGACTATGCAGCAAACAGGATGGAAACTGAATGAGCTAGAGCAGAAGTCTAGAAGGAACCCTGAGTCCTGAGGAGGCTGGAGTTTCCACACAGCCCTGAGCTGTCCATTCCAGCCTCCTTTGACATGGCAGAAGTTGCATTCTGTTTTGTTTAAGCTACTGTCATTTCTAGTGTCTTTTGCTAGCAACCCAACTCAAACTCTTGTACATAGAGCTTTGTGGACATCTGTCCTTCTGTTCTTGACTAGTGACCATCCTACATTTCCCTCTGGACACTTCAAAACTGAATCTATCTCTTCAACAAAGATTTTGTACATCCACAGGAGCCAGGCAAGGAGCTAAAAGCTAGAATTCTCCACTTTCTAAAGTGGCCCATTGCTATTTCAGATCACCATCATGTAGGGGTTTTTTGACTATTGATCACCAAAGCCCTTTTCAGAAATTCCCACCCACCATCGACTTCTGTCCTCAAACCAAAGGCACTCAATCTAATTCCTCTTTCCCAGAACAGCAGCAGACACTGGGCTCAGCAATACCTGCAGTGGCTTCTAGCTTGCCCAGTGAGATGTGAGTGCTGTTGGGAAATTTCCAGCAGGTTCTCAGAAGGTAAAACGCACATGAAGACCTGCCGACTCCACTCTGTTCCAGCAGGGCCATACACTTCTCTGATGAAATGACAGCTCCCTGTGTCTTTGGTTGGTGACCCCCAATGGACATACCCACGTCTTTTTCCCAGACCTGCAAATGTGAACTTTTTTGGAAAAAGAATCTTTACAGATGTAATTTGGTTAAGGATTTGAGATGAGAAGCTTATCGTAGATTACCTGGGTGGATCCTAAATGCAATGAAAAGTATCTTCATAAGTGTTTTGTGAGGTCACCCTACAGGGACACCCACAGAGGCAGGGGGTTCCATCTCGAGGCCTCTCTGGCCTGTGTCTCTTATAAGAGACAAGAGAAGACACATGCAGAGAGAAGCCACCTGAAGACAGAGGCAAAGACTGGAGCAATGCAGCCAGAAGCAGAGCCACCAGGAGCTGGAAGGGGCAGGAGAGATCCTCCCCTGGAGCCTCCAGACAGAGCAAGGCCCTGCCTGCCCACACCTTCACTTCAGACTTGTGGCCTCCAGAGCTGTGAGAGAATCAACTTCTGTTGTGTAAGCCCCTCAGGCTGTGGTATTTGTTACAGCAGCCCCAGGACACTGATATAACCCTCCACACGTCCCTGTGACATGTTCGGGAACTTTCCTGTGCTACCGGGCCCAACCCCCCACTGCCCACAGCTGTTTCCTTACACTCAGCCTGGAACCACGGGTGTGTCCCCGAGTTTGCATCCCAGTCATCCAGAGGCATGCAGTGGGACGGGCAGTGCTCAGCTGGGGTCCAGCCCTTGGGGGAGTAGAGCAGCCTCTCCACAGCCAGGAGCTGCAGGATAGGACACCCCACTGCTCCAGGCACTGCTCCCTCCCACGAACACCCAGCAAAGTGCCCAGGAGTCTCACATGACAGGGCCTGGGGCTCCCTCCAGGACTCTCACCTTCCTCAGTGCCCCTCATGCCCAGGGTGTTGGCAGGAGCAGCCCTAGATAAGTCAGGTTTTCCCAGCAGTGGTCCTGTCCTGTCCCCTTCGCCCAGACACAGATGCCTGCTAGGCCTGTATTTCTGTAATTCACTATTCTCCTCATGAAAAGTAACCCAAAGATGAAGACCTGCCTAGCAAAACGTTATCTGTGCCTGACCTGGCGCCACATTGCAGAGCCTCGAGAAGGCAGTGCGTCCCTGGCTGGCAAAGAAAGGAAACAGTGTTGGGATGCTGTGGCAAGGAACACGGAGATAAAAGTGATGAAACAGAGAGGAAAATGTCACTGAAAAATGGTCTGTTGAAACACATCTAAATTTCAGTGATTTTAGTTAGAGACCGTGTTGCCTTTTCAAAGATCTGGGGAAAAAACTGGCCCACCACCTGTTTTTATGAATAAAGTTTTATTGGCACACAGCCACGCCAATCCGTTTTGCCTCTGGCTGCTTTCACGCTACAACAGCAGAGTTGAGTCGGGTCGACAGAGACCATACGGCTCTCAAAGGCAGAGATGTTTACTACCTGGCCCTGTGTAGAACAAGTCTGCTGACCCCTGCGGTAGACTAGAAGACAACAGCAACACAAACCACAGTGCACGGAAGAATGGAACACGCAGGTCCCATTCTGTCACACCAGGTTAAATAAACTTGGAAAGGAGACAAACACCTAAAGATAATCATGGTGAGACTACGAATACTGTTCCATTGTTTCTTTAGTATTTTTTTTATTTTCTAAATTACCTGCAAAGAGCATTGTAACTTTAATAAAAAAAAAAATTTATAGAACTTGTCATTGCATAGAACCAACATATGCTGCCGTATTTTCCTTAGAAGGCAGGAGCTTTACTTGAGGTGATCAGGTAAGGAGATCAAAGCAGAAGTGGTAGCTGAAAAATAATAATGCTACATGCCAGGGAGGTGATAACCAGGAAGAGATGAGGGGTGGCGAGGGGAGGCTGGGTGGGAAGGACGGGGAGGGAGGGGGAAATACCCCGAGCTTCTGCCTCCGTGGGACTCCAGGACGGATGGTACTAAGAGCTGGGGATCATAGTGGTGTCACCAGGGTGGCGACAAGCAGGCTTCACTCGCCCTCTCCACAGGCCCGCAGGTGAGGCGCAGGGGTGGGCGAGGAGGAACTTGCTTTCTGCACCCGGCCAGGAAGGGCGAGCAAGATTTGAACCCAGGAAGGCAGCTTGGGAGTGCCTCCATGTTTAGGCACTGCATCCACCTGCTGCCTGTGGGGAAGAGGGAGGGTGGCCCCTGTTTTGAGAGGCCACCCTATAGAGACACCCACCGAGGTAGGAAGAGCCATCCCAAGGCCTCTCTGGCCTGTGTCTGGCAGCATCAGCATTGTGGAGCAGTGGGTGGGACAACGTATCAGCCAAGGCTACTTCAAAATGGCCATCTCCAAGGGCCTCTCAGAGGAGGGGACGTGAGCAGTGGGGCACCCACTCCCGGCGGATCAGTCAGTACCCAGTGACCAGGATCAAGCCAACAGGAGTCAGGCCAGCAGGGGCGGCTCCGGTTCCGGGAGCCCACTACTGCTCCCCACCCACTCCTGGCCCGGAAACAAGCACCGTCATGTGTCCCCATGAGGTCAACTGAGGTTCCCTCAAGATGCGATGAAAATGATTTCATTTCAGAAACCGCGGAGGAGTGTCACCTCTCCCAGGGTGATGGAGACACAAAGAATTACTCAGAGCCCATTTCTCCAGACCACTGAGAGGCCCAGAAGGGTTAATCCCAGGAGCAATTCCTTCAAGAGATCAGGATTCCTAGGAAATAACACCAAAACAGGTTTTCTCCCGGTTTTAATTGTCCAGGCAAGAAACTTACAGAAAAGGAACACAGGTGGTTACAAAAGGAACAATGAGATAACCGTCACGGCAACACTCAGTTCCCCAAGAAACTCAAAGAAACAGCTGAAGATGAGATGAGGAACACCCCCCAAACAGCAGCCTTGAGGCCTTTAGCTCACACACTTTCCCATCATTAGGTTTAGCTGCCCCAAGGACGACTGCCCTTGGAGCAAGCATTGTTGCTGTGTTACAATTTTTATCTACAGCAGAGACTTTAGTCCTGGGAAAGTTTTCTGATTTTCCCAAGCTTAGCATTTCTATGTGCAATACTAAAAAGTTAGGCAATTCCTTAAACTAAACAGCTTTGGCCTTGCTTAAACTACAAGGCTGGGGCCCCACTCAGCTATAAGTTAGGCCCCATAAGATACATTTCCTTTACTAATGTTGGCATCCTCCGCAGGGGAGCATCTGCAGCACGGTGGGCATGCTATTGAAATGCATCTGCCCCGTCCTGGTGGCCCGAGACCACCCCAGGCCCAAGAGCTCAGCAGGGCTTCTGTGAGGGCAGAGGGATGTGAGTGCCCGCAAGGGCATGTTTCCTCATGCCTGGGGCTGTGCTGGCCTTACCTCACCTGGCTCTTGAGTGCAGACCACCCAGGCCTGCAGCCAAAGAGCATGTGCCCCACCTTGGGCTCCCCTGACCCTGCAAGCCACCCAGCCCCACAGGCCCAGAAGGCTCTCCAGCTGCTCTACCTCCAGCCATTGAATCCAGAGTGGAGGCAAAGCTCAGTTCCTGTGTGGCCAGCTCTGTATCTAGGGCTTGGGAGCCCTTTCCCCCTCCTTCTTGTGGTCTCAACAGAGGAGGGGAAGCTCCATTCAGGGTGCACCACAAGTCCTGGGAACTGCCCTCCACTGCAGGAGGCTCCACCAGAGCAGCAGCACCACCCAAGACAGGGACAGGCTCTCAGCAGGCTCAGCTTGTGCCCCTCTGTGGCCCTGTCCCACCTGGGTCCACCTGCTCTTCTGACCACAGTGGAGGTCCACAGCACTGGGGGAGAATCTGCCTGTCGCCCAACCCTGTGGGGACAGGGAAGGGGTGGATCAGAGAAGTCACACATCAGGTGTGAAAAGCAGGATGTCAGGCCCAGACTCAGAGTGGCCACAATTGAGAGCCGAGCTCTGAAGGAGAAGTCGAGAAAAGATCAAAGGACCCCAGGGATAGGTGAGAGTGACTCCATGAGGTTCCACTGGAGCCTTGGCTTGTGCTGATTTTGTGCAGACTGCGTACCTGGGTGTGTGGCTTGCTGGTGTCCCACGGTACAGGAATGTTTGGATGCTACAGGTCCAGTCAGCCTGCAGCAAGATACCCCCTCCAAGAGGGAGCAACGGAGCCTCACTTTTTTCTCCTGCACCTGTTCCTGGAACCAGGGCTCAGCAGTGTTCCCTCGGGGCCCACCATAGCATAAGGAGGGGCACCGAGTGATCCCAAAGTGAGGGCAAGAGCCCCCGGGACAGAGCTGGGAAGATGTTGGCAGGGGATGTCTTTGTCCCTTTCGTGCTGTGATAACAGAATGCCTGAGACTGGACAATCTGCAGTAAACAGAAATGTATTTTCTCTTGGTTCTGGAGGCTGGGAAGTCTCACATCAGGGTGCCAGCATCTGGCGAAGGCCTTCCTGCTGCATCGTCCCATGGTGAGGTGACAGGGTGTGAGCAAACAAAAGGGGGCTGAACTTGCTCTTTTATAGGGGCACTAGTGCACCCATGGGGGTGGAAACTTCCCAGCCTGATCACCTCCTAAAGGCGCCACCGCTTAATGCTGTGACAATGGTAACTAAATTTCAACATGAGTTTGGTGGGGACAAACGTTCAAACCAGAGCAGGGGGAGAGGCCACATTCAGATATTTCTGGGAGGATGTGGGTTATCAGAGAGGGGCAAGGCAGTTCCACAGGACAGCCATGAGGTCACCACCCTCACCTCCCTGCTTCTTCCCCCTCCCCACCCCCCGGAATGAGCAGGGCATGAGGGAGCAGTGGGCACTGCAGGGTCTGTCTGTGTCCTAAGGATCTGGACATCAGGCGCTCAGCTGCAAGTGTGTACAAGACAGAGACAAGCCACTCCCCTGGGAGAGGGACACACCAGCAGAGATCGGCCCAAAGGAATACTCAGATATAGTCTACGGCTATAACTGCCCTGACCCTGACTTCCAAAGGCTTGGGAAGGATTAACTCATTTGGGAGCTCTGCGGCTGTCTCACTTTATCTATTTCTGAGGAACAAACCACCCCAATTTCATGTCCTTCCCACATGGCTGGTTGGGCTTCCTTGCAGCATGGAGGTGTCGGGTGTCCTGACATGGTGCATAGTTGGCTGGCATCCAAGAAGCCACCATCCTCTAAAGGCCTGGTCTCCGGGGTTTCAGGACAGCACTTCTCAAGTGCATTGGTCCCTGTCACAGCCAGGCCAGATTCCAGGGACAGTGGCAGCCATCATGGAGATCATCCACCCCCTTGGGAAGCAAGAAGGCTCCCTGCAGGTCTGCAAACTCTGCCGCCTTGTCATGGATCCACATTCCCTAAACCAAGTCTGGAAATGTGCATGAAGAGGGGAGCACCAAGAAGCTACGTCCAAGAACAAGGTCTGTGACATCTTCTGCACTGGTCACCACGTCCCTGTGACCCAAGCTTCTGATCATGTGTGCAATCGAGGCCCTCACTGCTGCAGACGGAGCAGGCTTGGTCTTTATTCCTGAGGCCCCCGCGAAGCCCTGGCAGGAAGCAGCATGGGAGGAGGGGGCCTCTGCAACATGGGGCACATGGTCCAGCGATGACAGCGGAAATTTCTGCAGTGAGGTGGAGAAGCATGTCTCTATTTCCCACAGATTGTTTTTCTTGATTAAAAACGGATTTTCTGCTGTGCTCTCAGAATTGCTTTTCATCGCCTTTGGAGGAATAGAAGAGAGGGGAATAAAGAAACTGCTGTAAATAATCTTCCTGGGGAAGGAGACTGGAAGAAAAGAAACCTAATTGGTGTGATTTCCTTCTTTGTAAGATGAGGGCATGCATAATGAAGACGGGTTATGCCGTGCATATGTCATCTTTATGTTCTGGGGTAAATAGGAGAAACTCCACAGTGTTAAGACATCCCTGGAAGCAGTAGCGGGGGGAACGAGCCAGCACATCCAAGTTTAGAAAGCCCAGCATGTCCCAGGCTCTGCGCCAATGTGGTCATCCCCACAATAGCCCCTGACACGGGCAGCCCGCACTGTGTCCTGACTGTACAAGCCGTAACTTAATATTCTATTGCATAATTGAAACACCCGGGAGTAAAGCAAACACACTTTTGAAATCACAGATCTCTTGTTTATTATAAAAGTGTAAATTCCTTTTCTCGAAGGAAATTAACAATTTAATAACATGTCTCTAGACTCTACTCAAGTGGGTCACCTTAAACATGAGATCTGAAAAACGACAGAAAGGACAGAAAGAGGAGAGGTGTCCTCTCACAAGCCAAAAGACAGTGTCCATGTCACGTTGATGCAGGAGGTGCGGGGCAAGCACTGCACCGGCTCTGTGGTGTCAGGGTCCCCAGCTGGTACATCTCCCCTTAACCAGGAGAGAGGGTGGCTCAGAAGGAAGTTGTGCCCCCCGGCACCCTCCTCCAATAAACCCGGATCCAACCTTCATGGCTCCCAGCTGTGGGAGAGTCGCTTGGAACCTCTCTGGAGCCACTTCTCTGTCGATGGCTTGGGTCTCTGATTCTCGTTCCCAGAACTCACAAGTACACAGAGACAGGAAAGAAGAGAGAGCTCTTTATAGAATGAGGTCTTTGATTGTAGAAAGAATTTTCTCTTTCCAGGGGGTAGTCCAGCAAGTGCCTGGTCTCCTGGCACAAAGCCCCTACAGGTGTCTCCTGGCCCCCAGGGACGACAGGATGGGCAAGGGTGCCCACAATCCAGGGGTGGCTGAAGTGTGAGGAGGGTCTCTTGGGCTCTCCTGAGCCCAAGCTGACCCTTCGTGCTCCTGTTAAGTCTATTGGGATGGAAAGAATGGGATTGCAGAGAAATAGCAAGGCTGCCAGAGGGTCTCGGCTGTCCTGGGCAGGTGAGTTATCAGATGTTTTACACCCCATCCTGCCCACTGCCCCCACCTGGAGCTTCCCAGTGAGCAGGGACACAGCAAATGCGTTGTCCCAGTTTTCCCTACGAGCATCCACCAGTTTAAAGAGCTGCCTGCCAGCAAAGCCCACCCCACGCCCAGCCTCCTATAGTTGCAGCTCACCTTTCCAAACACTGCGCAAACTATGCTGGCCAGGTGACATGCAGGGCTGAGCTGTTTTCCATAAATATCCATTTGTGAACAAGATGAGCACAGCTCCACTGTTTCAGATGACAAGAGATGTGTCCTCATGTGAAATCTACCCCACCTCCCTGAAATGAGACATTGCTTGCACAACTCAACATCATCAATTAGATTTCTCTGTGAAATTGTCTACTAAGGGCACGCCCGATTTTTAAGACAGTTTTATGGAGATAGAACTCACTCAACATAAAATCCACCTGTGTAAAGTTTGCAGCTCCATTTTGTTTTTAGTTTATTCACAAAGCTGTACAACCATCACCACAACCTAATTTTGGAACATTGTGACTCCAAAAGAAGCCCCGTCCTCATGAGCAGTCACCCCCATGTCCTTCCATCCCTACCCATAGCAACCGCGGTTTGGGTTCCATCCCCATAGATCTGTCTGTCTGCACACCTCGTGTGAACACAGCACAAAGCTGTGCCTTTGTGACTGGCTTCTCTCACTTGTATGTGGATGTTCCCAGCTGCACTATGCACAGTAGCCAAAATCTGGAAACAACCCCAGTGCCCGCCAGCTAGTGGACAGAGGAGCACGTGGTCCACCCTCATGGTGGAATAGCAGTCAGCACTGAACCTGCCGTGGTGGGGGGAGGCCTGGCTTTAAAAATCCAGCTGTGCAATGAGGGGTTCCAAATGCACGTGTAGGAATGTGAGCAGCGACTTCCTTTAGGCCTGACGACCCCGAGTGGGGGTTTCTGTCACAGGGCCCGTAACACGTTCCCGAGCTCAACTCCTCCCCAGGACAAATCTCCTCGGGCGCCAGGGCTGGCTGATGGGCAGACATTCTCCAGCAGGGGTCCAGTACCCTCATCCTGCACAGAGCTTTATCCTCCTCGGCCTACAGGAAGAGTCAGCATGACAAGGGTCGTACACACAACCAGCTCCCACAGGAACTAACAGAGCAAGAACTCACTCACTACCCCACCCCGGGACCTAGATCTGCTCATGAGGGATCCACCCCCATGACCCAAACTGCTCCCAGCATTGCCAAGCTGAGGATCATATTTGTGCATGAGTTTGAGGAGGACAACATGTCCAAACTCTATCAACGTACTGCTTTAGTTCAAGCTCGGGAAAACAATCACCAAAGGAGGAGAACGGCTCTGGGGATGAGGACCCAGGAGCATGTGGATGTGGAGCTGTGCGGTCCACCCGGCAGCACCTCCCCTGGCCTCTGCAGTTTGTGGAGTGCAGCCGTCAACTCAGCCAGTGTTGGGTTCACACTCCAGGAGTCGGGGGACTCCCAGGAAGAGAACGCTGGCATCTTCCCATCTGAGTGTCAGGTCCTTTCTCTTTCCTTTGGAAGACCCAGAGTGCTTGAGGCAGGAGGCTGACCACCAGCCCGCTCCACCACGTGCGCTCCCGAGGCAGCTGCCCAGGCTCTCCCTCGAGGCAGTGGTGCAGAAGCAGGCACTTGGCTGGGAAGGTGTGGCCCCTCCAGCAGATGTCCCAGATGGATCTACAGTCGTAGTCACCTTCCCAAACTGCACAACACACCACGTTGGCATGCGAGCAGTCATGTAGTCAACATTTGTATCCCCAGAGATATTTTTCCTCTTCTATGGGCCCAGCAAAGGGTCCCCAGCCTCAGACTGACTCAGATGGCACAAGCAAGAGGTTCCTCAGCTGAAGTCCAGGGCCACGCACAGGCCCTGTGCTCTCTGAAAGGGCGTGCACAAGTTTGCACAAATTCTTAGCAATGTGCCTTTTAGTAGAATGGCTCCACGCTTGCATTAGATCCCCAAAATGGTCCCCTGATCTCCCCCAAAAATGAAAACAGTCATTGTGACAGAACGATAATGATGTTAGAGCAAGTCCTTCCAAACACACCCGTCAGCCGGAAGCAGAATGGAGAGGGTGTTAGTGAGGAAGGAAGACCAAGGCCCAATTCTGGGAAAAGAAAGAAACTGGCAGCCATCAGGACAGGGGGCTGTTGGCTACCACAGCCCAGAGAAACAAACAGGCCCGATGAGAATGTCACCCACAGGAAGGACATTCTAGAGGACACCAGGATGCTGGAACAGGAGAGACCCCCTCCAGCCAGCAGAGAGCTTGCTCCGTGGCCAGCATGATCTTCACTTATTGATAGAAAACGTATGGTGCTTGACGATGTGCTGGATTCACCCCATGCAATAATTGTGGTAACTAGCATTTACAGAAGGGGAAACTGAGGCCACAATGCTAACCAACTTCTTGGGGGTACATGCACAGAGGAGATGCCTGTAAGGTCACACTGAATGACAAAAACGGCAGGTCTGAGGTCCAAACCCATGTCAGTTGACCCCAAGCAAAGCTATGCTCAGACCCATCCACTATCGAGATTTTTCCTGATAGTCATGGCGTGTTGGTGCCTGCGTCAGTGAATAAAACTACAGAGAACTGTCAGCGCCAGGCCAGGAGAAGCAACACCAAACCAAGAGGTCAGAGTGCAGGACTTCAGCGAGAAAATGTCACAACCTGCACGTCTGGACAGAAGGAGTGCAGGCCAGGAACTGGTAGGACTCATGTGTGAAGCACATTGGCTTGTCCCATACTGGATAGCTGTGCCACCTCCCTTCAGAATGTCAGCTCCATGGGGACAAGGCTTTCCCTGTCTCAGCAACTTACTAACTTACACATAAAATACAGATGCAGAAAGGAAAAATATTTCTAACCTAGTGCACCTTATCTTCATAATGCCCATGATGCTTAATTGTAGGTGTCAACTTGACTGGATTAAGGAATACCCCAATAGCTGATAAGGCATTATTTCTGTCTATGTCTGTTAGGGTCTTTCTGGAGGAGATTGGCATATGAGTCAGTGAACTGATGAAGGAAGATCCACCCTCCATATGGGCAGGTTCCATCCAACCAGCTGAAGCCCAAAGGGAACAAAAAGACAGGAAGGTGAATTCACTCTCTCTCCTAGAGCTGGGACACCCTTCTTCTCCTGCCCTTGGATGTCGAAGCTCAAGTTTCTCCTGCATTTGGCCTCACACTGAGAGTTACACCATCAGCTTTCCTGGTTCTGGGGCCTTCAGATGTGGGTTGAGCCACGCTGCCAGCACCCCAGGGCCTCCAGCTTGCAGACGGCCTGTCGTGGGACTTCTCGACCTCCATAGTCATGTGAGCCAGATCCCCTAAAAAATGTCCTCTTTATATCTATATGTATATCTATGTATCAATATATCTATACATAGATGTATATCCTATTGGTTCTCTCTGTCTGGAGAACCCTGACTAATGCAATACTGACATGAATCTTTTCTGTAATATGCACTTACTCATGTGTATACGTGTGTGAGTGTGTGTGTACATAGGGCTCATCTATGTGCAGAAAACAATAGAGACCCTAATAAGGCTTCTTTTGATGTCCACTATGGCCTTTTAATCTTCTTTGAACACCCATAACAGAAATAAAATTTCAATTAACCTTCCTTTTCTTCTTAATTTATCACCTTTGATGCCAGTCTTGACCTTGAACCATGCCCTGGTCTACCCAGACAATGGAAATCATTGACTTCCAACATACGAGAATCCTGTTTTCCAGGAAAGGGTCCCCCACCACCTGGGTTCCCTCAGTGGTACCTTCTAAGAGAAATCTCCCCATGCAGCGTGGTGCTGTGGAAGCAGCCTGCCAGAAGGTGTGGTAAGTGTCTAGTTTAGGGTTCAGCAAACTTTGCCAAATAGTAAATGTCTTAGGCTTTACAGGCAACATGTTCTCTGTTATAACCACTAACTTCTGCCTTGTAGTGTGAGAGCAGCCTTGACCTTGAACCACACCCAAAGCCAAGCCTTGACCTTGGATACATCAATGAATGAACGTGCCTGTGTTTCAATAAAACTTTATTACAAAAACATGCAGTAGGCTAGATTCAACCCCTCGCATTCTGCTTTTGTGTGCCAGCCTCTGCAACTCTGCTGCATGTGCATCTGATCCTCAGAAACCAGCCTGCTGTTGGGGTGCAGGGACACAGACTGAGGGCATGTACCATCTTGAGCTGTGCATGGCTCTGCAGCCTGTGAGGCTGGTGGGCAGAGAGCGGGCTGGCCCACCCTGGAGGTGGGCTGCCTCTGCTGACCCCTGAGCAGCCCTTTCCACTGGCCACTCCACAACACCCACGGGAAGTGGAGGCGGTGTTAACAGGGTCACAGATGCACGTGAAGCACAAAAGACTGGTAGGAATCCAAGAGGAGAATCTCAACAAATGGCAGCTGTTTACATACTTAGTGTCATTAAATCATTCACTCAGAAATGATTTGTTAAGGTGCTACTACATTCCAGGCTCTGTTCCAGGTGCTGGGATTACAGAATTGAACAAAACAGACTGAATCTCTGTCCCATGGTGGTTACATGATTCAAGCACAGGAGATAAGTTTCTAAATGATAATCTGAATAGGTGGAACCCCTGTCAAGACAGTTCCCTTCTTCTTGTGTGGTATTCTGAGTATGTTTTGTCTGTACCACAGGGATAGTATAGAAGGGGAAGCCACAGAAAGTGGCTAAGAGCACAAACTTTGACATCACGCCAAGCCCTATTAAAATCCTGACACTCTGACAAGAATTTAACTTCCCTACAACTATGACCTTATATGCAAAATAGGTAAAAATCCCTTAGAAGTTGTTTCTGGGACTAGAGGAGATCGTGTGTTAACTTAACCTGAGTCCCACCCCACCCCACCCCCACAAAGCAGCACTTAAGACTAGGGCTAGAATGCAAATGGCTTTTTTTGGGATGTGACCCCAGGGAACAGGAGTGGAATTCTGGGGAGAGTCAAATGACAAAGACAAAAGCCAATTAGAGAGCTGTCATCGAGCTGGTTACTGGTGTGGGGTCTCTGAGGAGTGTGGCAATGTGCTCCAACTGTCCACTCAGGACTCCTGCCCTCTCGGTCAGCAATTGACCCGGTGGTGTTCCACAGCTCCAAGTCTGCCATGTTCAATGACAGATGGTCCTGCAAGCACCCGAGGAGGCCCTGGGCAGGGCGGAAGGGACGTGATGCCCCTTTCCACAGTGACATACAGCATAGAAGGTGAGCCCAGAGCACACATGGCCAGGCACAGTGTGTCCAGAATAAGTCAGTGAAGAATGTACAACACCACCAGGGACTCTGGAAGCGCTCAGTCGGTGATTGCTATCATTGGTGCTGTAGCTGGAAAGACAACTTTGAAGTGTCTCCATTGAACCAGGTGACCCGATTGATGGATTGATTTCTACCTTTAGGTTTTAGGCTCATTTATCATGTTGGAAAAGAGAAATGTATATGGCGGGGGAGGGAAGGACTATCTGGGTTAATGCAAAAGGATAACTAAAGGGGCTTTTGATGATGCCAAATTTGCCTCCAACTTGTTCTGACTTGTCAGGAGACTGCATCTATGGAAAACACCCTCCTGAGAGCTCCCGAGTCCCCCACTCTGGATCTCGGCTCCTGTCCCACAGCCTGCGAGCATGGTAATTTGGATTGAGCAAGCTGGCACTTGTGTCTTCCGTGTTAAGGGAGAAAAGAGTGTGTCTTTGCTATGCCTGGCTCACTCCCAAATGCTTTAAGCTGTCCGTGGTGTGTGGTTCATCTGAGTCATGGGGTCTAAAGCCACAGCCAGTTCTGTGGGTGACACAGACAGTGGACCAGTCTCACTCCTTCCTCTTGCTCAAAGCTGTCACCGTCTGCTTAATCCACCATGCTCTCGAATCACCCATGAAGCTAGTTATTGGAAGGCAATCAACCCAACCTAGAAGCAAATGGAGTCTAAGAACCAAATTTAGCTATTTAATTGTAATTGTAATTGAAATTATTTTAACCTATTCTTGACAAATTTGATTTAATTGTGATGATCAAACACTGCCCCTAAGGAATCTCAGAAGCTTTTCTCTGTGTGATGTGGGCAGGTTAGGTTGGCTAAGGGGACATGTTAACCCACCAAAGTGGTGCACTGAGAAAGGAAGTTCAAGAAACTGGTCACAGGCGATAGTCATCAGGATTTTTTGGCTGCAAGCAGCAGAAAGCCTTGACTCAAATGGCTCCACTCCACAGAGACCTGTTCCCACCACAGTGGGAAGTCCACAGGCAGTGGTACGGCTGATGCGGGCACGTCTTCTCTGCCTGCCCTCAGCCTCTCCCTTCTCCTGTGCTGGTTTCATCCTCAGGCTGACAGTAGTGCCTCCTTATTCCAGTGGTCACTTCCAGATAGGACTGTGTCCAGTGGAAAAAGAGGCCTTCTATTTCCACATCCTTTAGTCAGACAGAAATCTTTCCCAGACCTGAGCTGCCTCCCTACATTTCAGTGGCTGGCATCGCCTCAATGTGTACACCGTGGCCAGCAGCTTCTGCAGTGGGTCTCAGGATCCTGCCTTCTGGTGTTCATGCCCTTGTGCAATCTCCTCCCAGAGTGTGGGGACCTGCAGACTCACTTCTAACAAACAAAAAACAGGAAAGTGGTGGCCTTTCACTTCTGAGATTAGGCTACACGAGACTCTGGTGTTTGTCTTGCTCACATTCTCTCTCTGTGGCAAAGCCCATCCACTAAGCAACTGAGGACAGCCTTTGGGTAACAGCCAGGGAGGACCTGAGACCCTCAGTTCAAAATTCCTGGGGCACCGAACCCTGACGGCAACCACGGATATGACCTTGGAAGCAGATCCCACCCCAGTGGAGACTTCAAATGAGACCATGGGCTGGCCAGCGCCCTGCAGCCTTGTGAGAGAACCAGAGGCAGAGGAGCCACTCAAGTGGTGCCAGGTCCACACCCACAGAAACTCTAAGATAGCAACCACGTGTTGCTTTAAGCTGCTAAGTCTCAGGGCAATTTGTTATGCCACAACAAGCAACTAACAGGACACTCCTGCA
>NC_084461.1:1487500-1642500 GCF_027409185.1 Cynocephalus volans | reverse complement strand
TCTGCCAACTGCCTGCTGCCTGACCCCCGGAGTCAGGATTCGTGGGGTCTGAGGGCTTCTGTCATGAACAGAATGGCAGCTACCACATCTGCCCCTCCCCACGACAAAGTGTCCCAGGGGCCGAGAGCCAGTGTTAATAGGAAGGTGGGGGAGGTCTGAGAAACCTGCGGGTCTACGACCAGGTGGAATGACCCCAGAGGCTCCCCAGAGACTGCGGACGCCAGCCACAGGGTCTCCTCCCACAAGCATGGCCCAAGGGCGTAGCCCAAGGTCCAGCCAGGCTCGGAGCCTGCACTCCAGGGAGCCAGGACCTCAAGTAGGGTTTCAGGAATTCAGGGGACCTGAAACTTGTGGCAAGATTTTAGATCACCTGCAAAGCAAAATGCTTAACAACCTCATTTCTAACATTCTTCTATGACAGACTGTCCTACAGGAAAGATACCAGCTGGCCTCTACCTTTTGGCAAGACTGCCGTTTCTGGAGAGGGGACGGTGAGATTCTGAGCGGTACTGGCCGACTAAGACAGGGACTGCCAGGCCACTGGGAGAAGGCGGCCAGGCCAAAGCTGAGGTTTTCTTCACTTGTGGGGCACAGAGATCCATCCCAGTCTTCAGACCCCCGCAGGCTCCAGGAATAATTCTCAAGGACTTCTCATGTGCCGCATGTGCACCCGGGAAATCCATCTCACAGACGGTGAGAGCGGAGCAGACCCTCAGACGCGTGGCTTTTCACTGCGGAGCAGGCCCTGCGCTCACGTTGGCGGACCACGTGGCCGGGGTACCTGGCACCTAGTGCGGACCTTCCCTCCTGGGAAGACAGACGTGCTCCGGGTGCCACGCTGCCCAGCGGGGGCCCAGCAGCAGCCAGGGTGTGCTCTCCAAGCCGTCCCCGCAGGTAGGCAATGCCCCAAACCCACAGCCCCGCCGGCCCGCGGGTGTCCGGGCGTGTGCGGCTCTGGGCGTGTGAGCACGTGCGCCGCAGTAGGTTGCGTGTTCGTCCACGCATCCGCCCTGCCGACGTGCACAGAGCGCCTGTTACGCAGCAGCCACCAGGAAAGTAGGCACTGTGGGCGCGAAAGCGATCAAGGCCACAGTGATGCTCGGAGGACGCGGGCGGGGAACGGGAGACCCGGCCTCCGGGGGCTGTGACAGCGCCGTCATCTAGTCTACTCAACCAGATGTTGGAGAAAACACGAAACGATCTGCTTGGAAAGGGCCGATCACTCAGTTTCACGTCACTTTGACGAGGTCTTTATTCTTTCCCGGGGCAGAGTCCCGCTGCCACCTCTCTAGGCAAATTCATTGCGCAGAAGCTCGACCTGCGCGACGCTCAGCCGTGGGAAGCGAAGGGTTCGGCGGGCGCTGCAGCCACGGCTCGGGAAGACCCCCGACGGCTCCCCGCGGCTCGGGAGGACCCCCGACGGCTCCCCGCAGCTCGGGAGGACCCCCGGACGGCTCCCCGCGGCTTGGGAGGACCCCCGACGGCTCCCCGCGGCTTGGGAGGACCCCCCGACGGCTCCCCGCGGCTCGGGAGGACCCCGGACGGCTCCCCGAGGCTCGGGAGGACCCCCGACGGCTCCCCGCGGCTCGGGAAGACCCCCGACGGCTCCCCGCGGCTCGGGAGGACCCCCCGACGGCTCCCCATGGCGCTGCGCTCAGACAGGCGGGCGTGCTGGTCGCTGACGCGTTCGTGTCGTGAGTGGCAGCACCTCTGTCCTGCTCTGCAGCCGGAAGTCCAGGAATCCCTGTGGATGTCGCTCTCCGAGCGCCCCGCACCTAACCAGCCACCAGGCGGCTCAAGGGTGTCTCCGTGACAGTCCTCGATCAAGCCCCCGAGGCCGGTCAGGGCACGAGGCCACACGGCAGCAGCGTCAACAGGCGCAGGCCAGTCCTCTCCCAGGGCGGAGAGTGGACACAGGTGGGTCCACGGGGGGCGGGTCACAGCGGGGGGGACGGACAGACAGGAAGCGGACGGCTGTGACTCCCTGTGTCGCTGGAAGCCGCGCATCTCTCCGTCCCGCACTGCAAGGACGAGGACTGTGTCATGACCACGACAGAGGCTGGGAAATGCGACCACTCTCTGGGCAGCCACGTGTTGGCTGAAACTCCAGGGTTGGAGAGAACGTCCTTGACTGAATGACGAGGGGACACGCGCGCACCGCCTGGCTGGCCTGCGGGAGGTCCCCGGGACACCTGCCGCCAACGTCAGGACGCAATGTGGACCCTGTGACAGGCTGCCCACAGCTGATGGCACAGGCACACTCGTGCAGTTTAGGCCAATCGCTCTATGACAGGCTTTCATCATTAAAGAATGATATATAAAGAATATAAAAATAAGTGTCAAATCTATTCGTTTTACAAAAAAAGTTTTTAGTGATTGATCACAGGAAAAGTGGCAACTGTTATGAAGAAGGAAAGTACTGATCTCCGCCTCACAGCATGTAATAAAAATGTAGACTTTGGATGCACCAGGGGCCTGAACGTGAAGACTGAAGTTATAAAAATGGAAGAATAACAGTGAACACACTCAGAAAACACATAAATTCTTAAAAAATGGTAAATTTGACTGCATCGATATAAAGCATTTCTGTTACAAGGCAAAATGCGTAATACTAAACATTTTTTAATAATAATAATTAAGAAGAAGATTAAATATTCTTATCTCCTCTAAGCGGTAAATAATGTTTTGAATTTTTAGGGCCACACTAGACATTCTCCGGCTCTTTGTACATTGGGCTACTAGTTTAAAAGCTCAACTTTGTCATTTTGCATAAGCTCATGAGAGCCTGTGTCCACCCAGTCCTCTCTCCCCACAGTCTCTGTAATCCTTGTTGTCAGCGTCCAGTGTGGCAGCCGGTTAGTCTCCCAGAGTTTCTCCTCTGATCCACATCTCAGTCCAAGCCACTGGCTGCCACATCGTGAAGACGCTCACACGGCCCTGTGGAGAAGGCCACATGTGAAGACACTGTCCTGAGAACAGTGTTCATTTGTTCAGGACTATACTATAGTGGCAATGGAAGGTGAAAATTTTGGTTTTTCACTTTCAGTCTTTAATTGACATTGTATATTTTTCCTTTGCTTTGTATTCTCCCTTTAAGATAATATTTCTGACTGATTTCTTTTTCCATATTAAAAGTTATAATTTAATCATATAATAACACACACAATGATATTATAATATTGTTATTCTGATATCGGGATAGGCTGTGTCACTGTAACAAACAATCCCAATATCTCAGTGGCTTAAAACCACGGTTGAATCCTGTGCCCACCCCACGCCCAGCCCCAGGCAGGGGGGAGCCAGCCTGTCAGAGCCCCCACCATTGAAATGCTGCTGTTTGCCACGCCAGCTGGAAGGGGAGGGGGTGATTGCTCACCGTCTCTTAGTCTCCTGCACAGAAGTGACACGTCACCTCCACTTACATTGCACTGGCCAGAGAAACTCCGGGGGGCCAGGAAGTGCCGTCCCACGCTGCACTCAGAACAATGAGAGGCTTCAGGATGCAGCAGGCAGCACACAGGGCTCCCGCTCCCGGGCCAGACGCCCACGTGCAGGGGGCTGGGAGCAGGGGAGGTCTAGAGAGGTCGTGACCCCCGGATGCTGCCCCGGGACTGGGTCTGCTGCTCCTTTTCCCACCACACTTAGTGCCTTTTACACTCTCCTCTTTCTTTGCTTCTCAGGGAGACAGACACCCCTGGGGTTCACCTCTCTGCGATCCCTCCCTGTCACTTGCTTGTGACCAACTGAGTATGGCAGACGCACGAGCTGTGCATGACTATGTTCACATGCACGTGTGACACAGGACTGCAGAGGCTGCCTCACTGTATTCTCTCGCCCTCGCTGGCTGTGAGGGGCCCAGCAGCCACAGTGCCAAGTCCAACCCTGCATGGTGGAGAACCAAAGGCAGCCTCCGCCAATGGCCAGCAAAGACCCGAAGCTGTCAGTGCTGCAGCCACAAGGAACTGGACGCTGCTGTCAACCGTGCAAGCAGGGAGGAGAGCCCAGCCCTGACCCTCACCTTGATGGCAGCCCTGAGACGCCCTGGGGGGTGGACTGAGCCCAGCCAGGCCTGCACCCTTGAGCTGCAGAACTTAGAAGATGTTAATCTGTGCTCTTTTAAGCTAAGTGTGTTGTAACATGGTCCTGTGGCAACAGACAACAAATAGTCCTCCTGGAAGGGGTGGCTGTCGTGAGTGATGCCTGCAACCCTGGGAGTGGCTTTGGAACTGGGCGGCAGGCAGAGGATGGTGACAGAGAAAGCCAGAACCTCCTTGAGCAGAACGTCAGCAGAGCAGAAAGGCGGGCCTGAGGACACTGCCGCGAAGCAACAAGAGAGATGGGAATGTGCTGTCAGACACGCGAGGGAGGACACTATGCAGAGCCGCGTCCTGCAGTGGCGGGCGGCAGGCTCGCAGGCAACTCCCACGGGTGTGGAAGGCACCCTGGCTTCCTCCCGCGGCCTCCAGTGAAAGAGCCAGGACCGTGACTTTAAATGCTCTCAGCCCTCCCAGACAGCAGAGACGCCGCAGTCCAGGGATGACTTCAAAGCCTCCCCGGCAAAGCCCGCGCCAATGAAGTGCCACGTACAGCAAACGGGCAGCGTGTTCGGTCACACAAAGGGTCTGCTGTTCTCTCCACCTCCGCAGCAGGCCAAGGCAAGGGCGACTGTCCCCAAAAGCCCTGTGGTGCAGCTTTTGTCCACGGACCGAAGCCCAGGGAAGCCCACAGATGGGCTCAAGTTTCTCGAGAAAGTTGTTTCAGCAAAAATGCTGCCAGCATAGACCAGAAGAGGCAGAGAGAGAGCAAGTGAGCAAGGCTGGCGGGGGCTCCAAACACCATGGCTGACGTGGCAGCTACGGTCGTGGTGACGTCGCCTGCAGCAAGAAAGAGCTAGTACTAGGCATCTGTGCGTTCCCTTAGTAGGAAGTTAGGGACAAGGGCACCATGAGCTCCGTCCATGACTTGGGGGTGGGGCTGTCAGTCCTGGAGGCAGGGAGAGATGGAATGGGGGGGGTGTTCAATCTAAAGAAATAAACTGCACCCAAGAGGTGGCATTTCAGGGTACCCCTCAGTTACAAGTTGAATTATGTCCCCCCAAAATCCGTAGGAAGTGCTAACCCCTCATATGTCAGAGCATAACCTTATTTGGAAATAGTGTCCTGCAGATGTCATCAGTTAAGATGAGGCCCTACCAGAGTAGGGTGGGCCCCAACCCAACATGAATGTGTCCTTATAAAAAGGGGAGATTTGGGCCCAGACATGTGCAGAGGGAGAAAGCCCTGAGAAGGAGGGGACAGAGATTGGTGAGGCTTCTACAGGAACTCCAAAGTTCTCCAGCAAGCACCAGCAGAGGAGAGGCCCAGAACAGATCTGTCCCCACAGCCCCCAGAGAGAAGTGTCCCTGCCAACACCCTCATCACAGACCTCTGGCCGCCAGAGCTGCGAGACACACGGTTTTGCTGGTGAAGCCCCCGGTCTGCGGTGCTCTGTGGATGGCAGCCCCAGGACACTCCCAGGACCTGCCAGCAGAAAAAGGAAACTGCCGGCCACTTCCCAAAGCCCCGCGCGCTGAGCCTGGTCCTGACGCCGCCTCTGACCAACCGTCCTAACCGCGGTGTCAGGAACGTTTGTATCACGGACAACAAGAACTTCTTTTTCTATATTTTTCAAACAGAAAATGAAAAGGTTGCTAAATGTATAAGTAATTTTAACTGATTCATTGATCTGAATACTTTTAAAGTAAGACAGTAAGTATTTCTGTCACACTTTGAAGTCGGGCTCTGCAGCTCCGTCTCCTCCCTCAGGGTTATTTTATAGCCATTAAGAATGTGTTCCTTTTATCTGGGGCCTTCAATTAATTGAATTTCAAAAAATGCTCTGAAATTTTTTTTATATAAAAATCAGCTAACTCCTGGAGGACATTCCTGTATGATTTACTGCCACAGTAATTAAAAGCCAGGCACATTACACCGGTCACTGTCGGCCTGCCGCCGCCGGCTAACCTGAGGTTTAACTTGGATTTGCAATGTTCCCTAGACAGCTGTGAGACCGGGAAGAACAGCCTAATATTTAAGACTATCTTTAGGTGGCTGGCACACTTTCCTGAATTACGTCCTAAATGTTACATGCCAATATTCACGGGACAGCTGAGCGCAAACACAGGTCACTCCCCAGCAGCAAACAACGAACTATTGAGCGTCCAAGCCTCGTAGACGTCCCCAGCTTCATGTGCTCTTTCTGGGGCACCACTGGAGGGGAGCTGAGCTCACACAGACCTCCCCGAGCCCCTCTGGTGAGGAAGAGGTTCAAAATGCCAGGATGCAGCAGAGGGCGGGCGCCCGGGGGAGCCGCTGATGAGACCAGCGGGCCGTGAGCCCCTCGCGATGTCCGCGGCCCGCACCCCTTCTCTTCTCTCACTTAGTCACTGACCTATATGGAAATGCCATTAGGTATGTTGTCACCTTCTATTTATGAAAGTATTTTTTGCATGCAATTGCCAGAGAATATTGCATGTAAAGAAGAGCACTCAAACAGTGGCACAGCCTCTTATTTTCACTACGGGGAATATGTTCTTTCTTTGTGCAAATTCCAGGCAGGAAACCCAACGAGGCACCTCGTTTTAAGGCTCCTCCTCTTCTGTTGTTTAATATTTTTGAGGTCCTTTCCACAAATACCGGCTCATGCATTTAGGATACATTTTTACACTCTGCTCAACCTATTAAAGACTTTCTTTTTTAATAGTATGTTAAGGAATTAAAAGTGATATTCTTATTACTAGACAATGGTACCCTGTTACCTTTTTCTACAATTTTAAATAACCTCATGCAGATGTCTTTTCAAGCTAGGGCTTGCATGATTTGAGGCTGTGCTAGGTAAACATTTCAAATTTAAATATACAGACTACTGACATTGTTTGAATGAATAGCCTTTCACTTTTAATAATAGAAACCTCCTTAAAATTTGCAGATGCATCTCGGTACTATAGATACAGCACCGTATTCCCGAAGGGAGGAGAGAGAAAAATCTTTCCAACTTTTGCTCCCTCAGACTCGCTCCAACCTCAGGAGGACAGAACAGCTGACAGGGCAGATGAGACGGCCGAGGGTGAGGCTTTTCCAGTCAACCTAGCCGCCGGCACCCCTGATGCCACTCTGCCTTAAAAAAGAAACCACTCGGTTTTCTGCATTAAGTAATTCCGTGTTCGGCATTGCACTGTGGAGGAGGAAAGCTTGCCCTGCAGGCCCGGGGCCAGCGGGGCCACGTGAGAAAGCCAGGAGTCTCAGGGGGCCTTCTGAAGAGGAAAGACATTGCTGTCCACACTGCACCTAGGACAAGGCCCTGTGCATCTGTGCTTCCACCCAGTCAGGGCGACCCTTCCCAGGAGAGAAGCGTCTCTAGGACACCAGTGCCCAGGGGTCCTTCTGAGATTGTCCTCACTTGGAACAGTTCCTGTGGCCTCCTCCTTGGCCAGAAGAAGAGCCTGCCCCCTCCTGGACCTCTGGGGAGGGAGGCAGGAGGACAAGGCCATGGGCCCCTGGGAGATGTCAGGCACAGGAGCAGCACCAGAGCCAGGCTTGGATGGCTCCAGACGGCATTTGCAACCCCCAGGTGCTGGTGCGTGTTGCAACGTCCAGGTGAGGGGGAGAATGCGGCAGCCCGGCCAAGCCCTGGGGGCGCGGAGACGGTTACTCCACATTGCACTCTGAGGCTCTGCCAGCAGCAAGAACAAAGGAAGGATTGACAGAGGATCCATGGGGGCAAGCGCAGAGCTGAGGCTAGTGCAGGGCGCTGCAGGTCAGCTCTTGGCCATGTCGACCAACCACATGGGCCACGGGCCAGGACCCACCCACCAGCCTGCCCCAGGACTGCCCTCCTGCAGACCACTTTCTGGATTGACTACCCACTCTGAAGCCAGAGAGGGACTTCCCTGCCAGGCCCCTGCCAAGGCCTGGGGTACTGCCATTATTTCCTCGGAGCACCAGCCCAGGAGGGCATCAAAATGCAGCAAGGGCTTGGAGCAGCTTCCCTGCCCAAGATGTCAAGGGCTGAGGGGTAGTGGTGGCTGCTGAAGCTTCTGGTCCCCTGAGTGAGGGACTCAGAGCAAGGTCAGGCCTGGCAGCATCCGGCTGACCTGCTTGGTCTGAGGACGGGCAGAACGCTGACGTGAGCGGAAGACACAGCCAGCCTCCTCCAGGGAAGGGCGCAGAGTCACGCCAACAGCCTCCTTGGGGTGGTGGTGTTTCAGAGGACGTTATGAAAGTTCTAGAACTGGAGCTTTCGGGCTGGCCGGTCACCCCAAGCTCCTCACTTGTGGGTCGTGCTGCTCCTCCACTGTTCGCGTTGTTAACGAGGCCTGAGCAGATGGAAGGAGCAGCCCAGGCCATAAACATAAACACATCTCGCGTGTATTTAACTTTAAACAGGATCTAAGTCCCACATAAGCTGGCAGGGAGATACTGAGGTGCCTACAAAGAGCTCCCTGCATGGCTAGAAGAGAACAGATAAGAACCAAAGCATGGGTGTTACACACTCTTCCTGGACTTCCTTCAGGTTGGAACTAAATGAAACCTCCCCTCCTTCCAAGGAGGACGCTTCCATCTGTCCCTACATAAAAGGCTCTCCCCCTGAGCTCCACCCCCTCTGCCTCCCAGGCTTTGAAGCAAGCAGGAGGGGCAAGACCCAAAACCAGAGCCCCCTTTCCTGTGCCCCAGGAGGAGGCCCATGAGCCACTGGGACGTGTATGATCTCGGTCAACGCCTAGAAGCCCAGCTGCACCTTCAAGTTTACAGAGCAGATCCGGAGGCCAGAGCAGTGTCCTTCCCAAAGCAGCAGCAGAAGCTCCAGACGCAGAGCCTGACCCGCACCATGACTCTCTCCTTCCCAGTGGAAGCTCTGCTCTGCTCGGTAGGGACGAGGGATGAGTGAGGCCTGTGGACAAAGACTGCCCCGGTGTGCCACTGGTGCAGCAGGCGGACGCGCGTCACCTTGCCAGCAGCTGCAGAGAGTATTGAAGAAAGAAAGAGAAAAAGGAAAAACAAATCTCAGTCATCAAACAGCCACAGATGATAGAGAAACAAAGTCACGGTTCTTCAAAGTGAACGTGATGGGGGCGGGGTGTGGAATAGAGGAAGAAAGTAATCATCTGTGCAGACCGTCCCAAGCCCCCAGCCCTGGCTAAACGGGGCATCCCCCAGGCAGGTGAGATACTACCCTGTTTCCCACATCACCCTGAAGGGACCAGGGTGTGAACCGGAAACGCTGACTGTAACCCAGCCTTGCCCATACCCTGGTCAGGGACTGAGTCCTTTCTTCATCCATGAGCCCTGGGACTGTGTGATCCTCCAGTTCCTTCCTGCTCTGACCTGGGCAGGTGGTCACCTCCTGCTCCCGCTTCCTTTCTATGTCTGCTGGGATCTCTGCAGAGCAGCAGCTCCATGCATGAACAGACACATCTGTGCCTAGTCTTCAAGGGGCAAGTCAAGAGGTTCCCTGCTGGCAGAGGAAGGACAGGGAAATCTGGACCTGGGCCCACCTCCCCTACCTTGGGCTCCCGGCCTCAGGCTGCAGAAGCCAAAGGCCACCATCCTGATGTCTGTCCCCAGACAGTCATGAACAAGCTCTCTCCCACTGCCCAGTCTTGGTCAGGTCACAGACTCACTGTCCCCAAGCAGTTTCTGTCACCTAGATCCACCCCAAGGCTCTTGACCCCTGCGTCAAGAGCCCGGGTGGGTAGAGACCAGTGTGGACAGCAGGGGGAAAACCTGGGACTGGGCCAGGTTAGTATGAAGGGAGGATGGGGCAGGGGACAGGGAAGGAAGGGGAGGTGCTGACAGCCTCGCCCATTCCAAGGGGACGCCTGCCGCTGGCCTGGGAGCACCCTCCCCCTCAGCAGGCCCCTCGGGGAGCTCCGGGCAAGGATACCAGGACCTAGGGGGTACTCCGGGGGAACTTGGATCAAAACCGAGAGCAGCTGTCTCCTGGTGCTGCTGCTCCTCGGGCCCTGGCGTCCCCGGAGGGACAGCTCAAGAGGGGGAACCCTGAGGACCTGGAGCCCGAAGCCGCCTGGAGCTGCGCAGCGGGCGGGTCATTTGGCCAAATTAGAGCCGCGCGCCTTCCCGCTGCCCAGTGATGGCTGGGGTGTCCTCTCGGAGCCCCGGAGCCCCGCGCCCCCGCCCACCCAGCCGCCTGCGTCCCCGCACGCACCCCAGGGCGCCCCTCGTCCCAGCTCCTACGCCCGGTGCCAGCGGCGCGCGGGCCGGGAAAGTTGGCAAGCGCTCGGCGCCCGCGGGGGAAAGCGTTAATGGGCGGCCGGGTGGGAGCAGCGCGCTCGTTCGCCCACGTCACGCCGGTGCGGGCTCGGCTGACGGCCGCGGCGCCTGGGGACGCCGGCGCGCTCCGCTCTCCAGGTGCTCCGCCTGGAAATGTCTCCATTAGTTGTCGCCAGCTCCCCGCTGAAGCGCGCGCGCCGAGCGTCAGCGCAGAGCCCTCGCGGGCGGCCGGGGGTGGCCCGGCGCCACCGCAGGTAGGCGACGTCCCCGCGCCCGCCCCCGCCCCGGGTTCCGAGACCCCTCCCCCCTTCCAAGGAGGCGGAGGCTCGGCGCGGCCGCCGAGGGGCGCGAGCGGCGGGAGCGGCGGCGGCGGCGGCGGCGGCGGCGACTCCCCGGTGCGTCCCGCGCTGCGCGCTGCTCCCCGCGGCCCTGGCGCCCCAGCGGCGCGGGCGGGCGCTCCCGGCACAGGTAGGGAGTGGGCTCGGCGGCACAAACTTTGAGAGGAGGATTGCTCCTGCGCCCGAGGGCACGAAGTCCTCTGCCCGCCGGTGGGGTCTCCGGGCGGGGGCCGATACGTTCGCTGCAAGTTGCGGGAAGCGGGGCGCGGGGACCGGCGCGGGGCGCGGGGCGCGGGGCCGGGGAGTGGGCGCGGGCCGCGGGGTGACGGAGCCTGCGCCCCGGACGCCGAGTCTGCTCCTCCCTGCCTCAGGCAGCACCCCGAGAGCAAGCGGCGGGGGCGCGGCGGGAGGGCCGAGTGGAGGGCGCTTCGGGAGGGAGGGATTCGGCGTGTGGCCCTGCAGCTCGTCCCACTGGCTTCGAGGGGGACCCCCGGGGACGAACTACGAAGGAGGGACCTGCCAACCTCGGGGTTTGCCAGTGCAGCGTCACTGACATCTTGAAGGCCTCTCAGCCCGCACCCCTCCCGGGCGTCCGCGAGCTGTGGGCGGGCACAGGCGCCCCCAAGGGCTCGGTCCTGTGCCTCAGACAAGGCCCAGGCCTGGTGCTCCACGCTCCCACCTCCGCCTGCCGCTGGGGTCAACTTTTCTGGGCTGGAAAGAGCTCCTCCGAGACAGCTCTTGGTGCAGAGGAAGGGGTGGCCCCCAGGGGATTACTCTGGGAGCGCCAAGGCTTGGCTGGTGTGGCCTCAGGAAGGTCAGGGTCTGGCCTGTCTCTCCAGAGGCCTTCCACGGTTCCACTGCCAACATCCACCCAGGCCAAATAGGCGGCCCGCGGGCTCCTAATGTTTGGGCCCAAGCGACATTCTGTGCCCCCTGCGGCCTGCTCAGGCCTCGTCCTCCACTCCTTTGAGCTATGCAGGCCAGTGGGAGCACCTCACCAAAGCCGAGCTGCTGCGGTGTCTGCGGGAAGCTGGGTGACTTCCAGCCATCCTGCTCACGAGTGTGTTTAGAGCTGGGGGTCCCTGGAGGGACACGGGCTCAGCACGACGTGTCTGTGCAAGCGCGTCTGGCTGACGATATTTAAGATACTCACCCTCCTGTTCTACCTCCTCTTGGAGGGGAAACCACCGGGCGCCTCAGTTTAAGCTTGGTCTTTTAAGACAGGGCACTAGGGAAATTACTCAGATGTTATCTGTGGGACAAGGACAGCCTAGAAAGTATGCCCATTTTGGGCAGGCGGGTCTCGGCCAGGCTGTAGGTTGTCAGCAGGATGTCCAGAGTGTGCGGGAAACAGGCTGGACTGACTGCACCATGTCCAGGACTGAACAGCGGGGCCTGGGTGAGGCCAGCCAACGTCCAGAGGCTCCTCAGGCAGATGCGAGCTTCCCCAGACGGGGTACCTGGCCCAGGCCTACGCGTGGCCAGTCCAGGCATGCAGAGGCCAGCAAGTAGAGGGTCGGTGTACAGTGGCCTGGAAAGTGAAGTCCCTGAGCCAGATTTCGTGGGTCAGGGAGAAAGCGTCGCCCAGAAGAACCGGGAGAGGCCGGTGGGGACTGGGAGCGAGTATTTACACACAAGCTAGAAAAGCAAACGACGTGGGGGTGGTCAAAGGACGCCCCTGAAACTCCTCCCGCAGAGGCCCCCACGGACCCGCTGCACTGGGAAGTGGAGGACGCGCCTGCCCTGGCTCCCTGGCTCGGAGGGTGAGCACGTCTGCTCCGATGATAAACAGCCCAGTGTCCAGGGGCATCGTTCCCTCCGAGCCAAGCCGGGTCCCCTGGAAATGAAACGCCGCTCCGCTCACAGGCCTGGGTGTGCTGGGCGCTGCGTGCCGGAGCCCAGAGGCGCACAGGGATCAGGGCACAGGCTGCTGGGACCTGGGCCTGGCTTTACTCCCTGGCCGGCCAAGCTTCACAATCGCCCAGGCGGGCCGAAGAGTGGGGTGACGAGTCACTGCGAACCAACCTCCCATGGCGATCCTGCTCTCGGAGCGCCCAGCCGCCTCCGCGGGCACCCCTCGGCCTCATTACCAGGAGAGAGCGAGTTGTTTGTAGAGAATAAGCAATGGAAAGCGAGACGATGCTCCGCAGAAGCCCCGGAGCTGGAGGGAATGGGGAGGGGAAGGGACGGGGAGGGGCTGCGATTCATGTGTCCCCGAGAAGCCCGGTGGCTGGTTTCTTATTATTTACAGGAAGGTGGTATTAGCAATTCAGGTGAGGAAGAAATAAACACGCCCGCCACGAAATCAATACAGAATCCAGAAGCAATTATTAATGTCATTTGACTCGTGTTCTTTATATCTCTGCCGGCTGCCGACGCTAAACCGTCTGCATAATTTGCATGGAGCGGCCATTCATTACACCCGATGGCTTCCCTTTGCAAGCAGCTCGGACGCGGCCGGCCGCGGTCCAGCGCGGCCGGAGAACTCGCGTTTTCGTCTGTAAATTGAAGCAATTACGCAGCTGATATTATATGATGTGTACTGTGGTCTCCAGATAGTCATCAATCACCCTCAACCGAGCTGTCAGAGCGCGCAGATTTCGTTTCTGGGAGGCAGGCTTGCAGCTGGGGAGAGTGCGAGAAAGTCATCATTAATTAGAGGGTGACCCTGGGGCGATTCACAGGTCTGAACCCAGGAATCTTTCCGAGCAAGTCTGCACAGCCCTGCCGAGCACGGTTCTCCTCCTGGCCGACCGAGGCCAGCCCAGTGGGGCGAGAGCCGCAGGGGCGAGCCCCGGGGCCCGAAGGACAGCGGCGCAGGAGGCGCGGAGCCCGTCCGGGTGGCCTCGGCGCCCCCTTGCCGCCTGCGCGCTGGCCCCCGCTTTGAACTCGGGCAGGGTTCCAGGGCCGGTACTAGCTGGGGCAGTCCTGGGGTGGGCACCTGGCCCCGTCCCCGGGCCGCTCCGTGCGCCCCAGGTGGGAAAGTGTACAAAACGGCCTGGGGAGACTCCTAGTCCTGGCTCCCAACGCCTTCTCCCCCGCACCCAGCCGTGCGGGCCGCCGGGAGGAGCGAGCGTAGCCACAGGGTCCCCGGTGTGAGTCGGGAAACCTGCCCTTCGGGGCGCGCAGGGGCGTCGGGCAGCCCCTGGCTTAGCTGCGAGGAGCAGGGGGAGGCCAAAGGCGGGCGGCGGGCGGAAGAGGGGGGTGGGGACAGGAGACGGGGGCGCGAGGAGGCGGGGTCGGGGCTGAGCAGGAGCTTGAAATGACCCGGGTGGGGGCGGGGGCTCTCCGAGGACAGCACCCGGGCTTCCAGGCCCACAGCGTCAGGCTCGGAGGAACCCACACACCTGGGGGCCTTGTGACCTCCACCTGCGGGCGTTCTGGAGCCTCGGTGGCTCTGCAACTCCATTCCGGGCAGAGTTGGGACTGGCGGGGGGCGCTGCCGATGGCCGTAAACAGCAGGGACCGGCAGCGCGCGGGGCCTGCGGAGCCCCGGTCCGCCCACCTGGAGCAGGGCGCGCCGAGGGGCGGCCGCCGGGCTGATTTTAACTGCTGGTGACATCTTCAGTGAAGACTCACTCACTCGTGTGTCCCTTCACCGGTCTCATTTGTAATTGAGACTAATGATTACAGTGGGGTGGGAAGGAGCAGCTGCTCATTAATTAATTTCTAATTAAAAGTGCCTCCCGTCCTCGGTTGACTAAGGAGGACACCCCGTTCGTCGTTCGTCGGGGCGACATTGACTCATTCGTTCAAGCCCCGATGGCCCCTCCGCCCAACCCCGCGCAGCCCGGGACTGTCCTCGCCCCGCCCCGGCCCGGCCGGGGGCCGCGGACCGAGTGACCCGCGCGTCTGCGGCCGGGCCGGGCTGCGCGGGTGGGGCTGATGTTAGAGCCTCTGACTTGACGGGTTCGAGCGACTTTTTTTTTTTTTTTTTTTCCTTTTTTGCAAAATATGTATTTCTGTCGCCGCTGCGAGGCCGGTCGGTCTCAGAGCCCCCTCGAGGCTCCGGATCGCGAAGCTGAAAGAATCGCCGCGGCCGCCGCGGCTCACTTCCCCAAGCGGTCAGAAAAGTTTGCGCGGCGTGCGGACGAACTAACCGGTCCTTCTGCTTCGCCCTCCCAGCGCCTAGAAGCCCGCAGCCCCGGGGCGGTGGCCGCACCACGCCATGTCCTACCCGCAGTTCGGGTACCCCTACTCCTCTGCTCCCCAGGTAAGGGGACGCTGGCAGCCTCGGGGACGCGGGCGGGACCCACTCCTACCCGACACCGCGCCCGGCCGGGCGGCTGCGGGAGGCTGGGGGAGCGCAGGGGCGCTGAGAAAACCCCCAGGTGACACGGGGACCCGGGGCAGCGCTCGGGCACCCACAGCCTCGGCGCCAGGATGTCCAAGGATGTCCAAGGCCCCCCTCCCCGCCCCCCGCGTGAACACCCGGGCTGGGCCCCACGGAGGGGGCGCCTGGTCCGGCCTGGACTGCGGGAGGCCCCGGGGCCACGGGGATGCCCTCGGGGGCGGCGCGTGGGGCCGGCGAGGGCCCAGGACGCCTTCCTCGCGGGCCCTGTGTCCCCCAGTTCCTGATGACCAGCAACTCCCTGAGCACGTGCTGCGAGGCGGGCGGCCGCACTCTGGCCGACTCCGGGCCCGCCGCCTCGGCCCCGGCGCCCGTCTACTGCCCGGTCTACGAGAGCCGGCTGCTGGCCACCGCGCGCCACGAGCTCAACTCGGCCGCCGCGCTCGGCGTCTACGGGGGCCCCTACGGCGGCTCTCAGGGCTACGGCAACTACGTGACCTACGGCTCCGAGGCGTCCGCCTTCTACTCGCTGGTGAGCGGGAGGGCCCAGCTCTCCGTGCCCGCTGCGCCCCCCACACGGGCGCAAGTCCTCTGGGCCCCGGACTGTCGGGGCTGGCGGGAGCCCACCCGGCGCCTACCGGCCTGAGACCCGGACCCCGGGGCTTGGAGGGCCCGGCAGCTGGACCGCTGCCTGGAGCGTATGCACAGCGCTCGGTTCTGGGCACGTGCGCCCCCGCTGCCCTGCTGTCCCGCTTCCCGCCCGCGCCCCTACCCCGCTCCTCCCTCCCGTGCGCTGCTGCCGCCTCCCACTCCCATTCCCGCGGCCCCGCGGCCCCTCCCCGCCGGCCCCCTCCCCCTCCCCCTCGCCCCTCCCCATTTCTCGCCTCCCTCCCCTGCCCCTCGCCCCTCCCCATTTCTCGCCTCCCTCCCCTGCCCCTCCCCCCTCGCCCCTCCCCATTTCTCGCCTCCCTCCCCTGCCCCTCCTCCCTCGCCCCTCCCCCCTCGCCCCTCCCCATTTCTCGCCTCCCTCCCCTGCCCCTCCTCCCTCGCCCCTCCCCCCTCGCCCCTCCCCATTTCTCGCCTCCCTCCCCTGCTCCTCCCCCCTCGCCCCTCCCCCCTCGCCCCTCCCCATTTCTCGCTCCCCTCCAGCTCCTTCCACCCCTTTCCCCTCCGCCCTCGTCCTCCCTGCCCCGCCCCTTTGCTGTCCCCTCCCCCTCCATTTTCCGCCTCCTCTCTGTCCCTATTCCCGACACCCCCTCCGACTGCGCGCGTCCTCACTCCAATTTGGGGGAGCGGGTTCCCCAGGGAGGAGGAAATGAGCTCCTTTGCAGTCCGGGGGCCTCGGGGGCGGGACGCGCGCGAAGCATGCCGGAACGACGGGGCCGAGGGGGCCGAGGGGAGGGGCTCGAGCTGGGTGGCGTCCCGTCCCCGGAAGTCGTGACCCCAGACTCCTGCCTCCTGCAGAACGGCTTCGACTCCAAGGACGGTACGGGGTCTGCGCCTGCGGGCCTGGCGCCCCCGGCCGCCGCCTACTACCCGTACGAGCCGGCTCTGGGCCAGTACCCATACGACAGGTGAGGGACCGGGCCCCTCCTCACCGGCGCCCACCACGGGTCACCACCGTGCCCCCTCTGGGGAGGCAGCAAGAGGGACACTCCTCGGGTCAGGCTTGAGCCGGCTCTGCGGTCCATCCTGCCCCGGCCTCCTCGGGAGCCTGTGTCCAGCCCCGGGTTAAATGCGTCCCCAGGCGCCCCTGCCCCCCGCACTGTCGGGGCTCCTGAAGTCCTCACTGTGCTGTGATCCTCCGGGAAGTCGCTTCCGGAAGGCCCAGTCCACCCGGGAAGCTTCCTTGCTGGGCTTCGGACAGCTCCCTCCAGCCCGAGGGATGCGGCCCAGTCCAGCGTCCTGGCCCAGCCCACCACCCGCTACAGTGGGACCCAGACGGGGAAGTCCCCGACGACCCTCTCTGCCCGCTCGCAGAAAGCACACCCCGTCTTCCACGGGGCGACATTACACATTTCATCTAAATCCACTTAGGCCCCCCTGGCGCTTTCCTCGGTGGGCGCTAATGACCCTTTCTGCCCACGGACGCCACGTGTTAGCGTGCAGGTTCGCAGGTCTGTGACATGATTTTATGGTTTGGGGACCAGAGGGAGAGGAGAGAAGCCCCGGAAAGGAACTCGAAGAAATATCTCTGTAGAGTGACCGAGGCCATGACCTCTCCAGCCTGGGAAAGAGCCCGGGCTCCCCGTGAGTTTAATCAAATATAAACATTATCTTTGCCCACAAGCCACCAAAGACGCAGTGCCCGCGGGCAGCGGCTCCCGACCGGGGCCCGGGTCCGGCCGTTAACACAACCCCAAGACGGGGAGGCAAAGCGCTTGGTCCCCTGGCCGCCCGCGGTGCGGGGGCGCGGCCGGCACCCGACTGCACCTGTCCGCAGGTACGGGACCATGGACAGCGGCACGCGGCGCAAGAACGCCACGCGCGAGACCACGGCCACGCTCAAGGCCTGGCTGCAGGAGCACCGCAAGAACCCCTACCCCACCAAGGGCGAGAAGATCATGCTGGCCATCATCACCAAGATGACGCTCACGCAGGTCTCCACCTGGTTCGCCAACGCGCGCCGGCGCCTCAAGAAGGAGAACAAGATGACGTGGCCGCCTCGGAACAAGTGCGCGGACGAGAAGCGGCCCTACGGGGAGGACGAGGACCAGGAGGGGCGCGAGGACGAGGCGCGGGAGGAGCCCCTCAAGAGCGCCAAGACTGAAGGTGGGTTGGGAGGCTGGCGCGGCTGGGGCAGGCAGGGAACGGGGTCGCAGACGCAATGCCTTGGGGGGGCTAGGCGGCCATGAGTCACCGGGTTCTGTGTCAGTCCCTGTGCGTGTGGGGGGCTGTAGTGGTGCCCCTGAGCGTGCTTAAATCCAAAAACACATTTAAAAACTTTAGACATCTCCTCCCCCGTTAATTTGAGGCTGAAATTCGTCTGGCCTGCGTGTTGCCACTTTGCACCTTGGCAGCCTCCGGAGGAGGTAGAGGTAGGAAGAAAGGCCTTGAGTGCTTTTCTTAGCTTCAGGATCAGGGCCCCCCCCACCCCACCCCCGTCCGCGATGGGCTTGGTGGGGGAGGGGTCTGATTAACCCACCACTCTTTGTTTGTCTCCACTGGCCACGTGTTCTTTCCTGGCAGAGCCTGTCTGCAAAGAGAAGGAACTAGAGTTGAGTGACTTGGATGACTTCGACCCGCTCGAGGCAGAGACCCCGGAGTGCCAGCTGAAGCCCCCCTTTCAACCCCTGGACAGCGGCCTGGAGCACATCCCCACTGCACCCGATGGTCCTGGCAGCCCGAGCAAGGAGGCCTCGGGTGCCCTCCAGATGCCCCTGGCCGCGGGTGGTGGAGCCACCCTAGACGAGGACCTAGAGAGGGCCCGGAGCTGCCTCCAGAGCACGGCAGCCAGGCCAGAGCAGCCAGGCGCAGACGGCGGACCACGGCTCTGCGAGACCAAGCTGGGCTTTGTCCCAGCCGGGGCCACAGTGGGCCTCGAGGCCAAACCACGCATCTGGTCACTGGCCCACACGGCCACTGCCACTGGCGCCACTGCCCTGAGCCAGACTGAATTTCCATCATGCATGCTCAAGCGCCAAGGTCCTGTTGCCCCTGCGACAGCATCCTCAGTGCCAGCCACATCCTCGCCTGGAGTCCCAGCCCCTTCTGGTGCCCTGGACAGGCACCAGGACTCCCCAGTAACCAGTCTCAGAAACTGGGTAGACGGGGTCTTCCACGACCCCATCCTCAGGCACAGCACTTTGAACCAGGCCTGGGCCACCGCCAAGGGCACCCTCCTGGACCCAGGGCCTCTGGGACGCTCACTGGGGGCCGGCACCAATGTGCTGACTGCGCCCCTCACACGCGCCTTCCCTCCCACCTCGCCCCATGATGCCCCAGCCACCGCTGGCACCAGGGAGCTGCTGGCCTTGCCCAAGGCTGGCAGCAAGCCCTTTGCCTAACGCAGCTAGGCCCAAGCCGAGGAGGGAACCAATGCTCAGGCCTCAGGCTCAGATGGCGCAGATTTTTGTTTTTTGTTTTTTTGTTTTAAACGAGTTTCCAAAGGAAGTCCTCCAACCTGCTGGAGAGGGAGGACTGGTTTCGGTCACTCAGAGCCAGGGACAAGCCCCTTGTGTCCACCCGGTCATGAGTCAGCCCGGGTCATCCCCAGGACCTGGCAGGAGAGCGCTCTCAGAGCAGAGGGAACCACCCTGAAGCCTAAAGTTTACGTCCGAAAGTTTACATGGAGGAGGCATGTCAGTCCCCAGGCTTCCTCTGGTTTTGCTGTGTCCTGGGTTTGAGGCATGCCAGTGATCCTCCGGAAGGCTCCTCAGCCTGCTTTCTCCTGGTTTCGTCCTCAGCACACAGTTCTCACCAACAGCACTTCCACCGAGTTTACACTCTTGCACACTCTTGACTCGATAAAATTATGTTTTTTTAAATGTATGTTCACACCAATAATTGCCTGCATCAGAGGCTAATATAACAAAACCAATAAAACCTAGTGATGGTGTTTGCATTGCAAAATGAACACATTTCAAACCTAGGGATTGGAGACTTCTCAAGAGAAGGCCCTCCTGATCCCCAAGCGAAGGGGGGGCATTACCCAGACTCCACCTCAGTAAAGCCCATTGCCAAGTGGGGGACTTTAAGTAATGCCATTTTTAAAAGAACAGCCACTGTAAAGTTTGAGGATTCAGTTGAACTCGGCAATAGAAGTGAAGGTGAGACCCCAAACTCCGTAACTCTTGTCCATTACCGGACTACAGAATTTGGAAATGATAGGGTTTCTTTGACTGCATCCGAGTGACTTAAGCTTTCTACGCTCCTCGGGGTGTGTCTTTGGGGAGGAGCCTGGTGACCCGCCTTTCTCCGACGAGGCTCCGGCCCATCCTTTGCGGGAACCAGGCGGGCTTCGACGTCCCCTAACCTCCTAACCCCGCCTCTCCTCCTCCCAGGGACCCGGCCGCTTCGCGATCAGCTTCCACTGAAGGGAAGCCCGGCAGCCGCCGTGGCTCCGGGAGCGGAGGCGCTTAGTAGGCGGCGGACGGGAGGTGGGGCTGGAAGGAAAGGCCTCCGGGCCGAGGGCGGAAAGGGACTGGGGACAGAACCCGCTGAACAACTGGGGGTTGGGAGGACACGGGCCTTGCCCGGCTTCCCAGGACCCTGCCCTGCGCAGACCGGTGGCTTCGCTCAGGAACCTGGTTCCCCCACCCCCATCTCCGCGCTTGCTGGTGGCCAGCAGCTCTGGCCCGGCGGACAGTCGCTGGCTCCGTCCTCGCGGGCATCTCCGCGTCCCCGCCCGCTGTGCAGGCTCCTGCAGGGTGGCAGCGAGCGCAGCGCGCGCTGGGCTCCGGGCTCTCCGCTCGCCTGCAAGTTCTGTGCCAGGGGTCCTGCTGGGCTTGGTAACAGGCCAGGTGCCCCGAGGAAGGCTGGAGCGGCAGGCAGGCGAGCCTGAAAGGGCCGAGCGGCCCGGGGGTGCGGCGGCGCGGCGACGGCGGCCCTTGCCCGGGACAAGGACAGAGACTGACAGCCCCCGGAGTCGCCAGCTGGAGATGCGCAGTCATTTCGCGGGCCGGCGGGAGGCCTTCGAGAGACCGCGCATCCGGGGCTTTCTTCCGCGAGCTGGGGCTGGGTGGCATCGGACTGGGGCCTTGGAGGGTCCCTGGACCCCCGGGAGAGGCCCCGGGCAGGCGGGGCGCTCTGGAAAACGGCCGCGATGGGCCTGTGGGGCCGGGCGTTGAGGGGAGTTTACGCGCGCGAGAGAGAAAAAGGTGCGCAAACGCCACCGGTCCCCTGCGGGGTGGGATCCGCCCCGAAGCCGCCGTCCTGGGACCTCGAGCGGCCCCGAGCCCGAGGCCTGCCCGGGCCGGGCCTCGGTAATTGGATTGTATCCGCCCGCGCTGTCACCGCGCTGACTTTCGCGCCCCTGGATGATGTTATCGAGATTCGGAGCTCGCCGCTGATGCGCCTGTCAGGAGGCTGCGGCGAGCCCCGGCCGGCGAGCCAGCATCAGCCGAGATAATTTGAAGTGAGATTTTCATTTTGACAGTAAACCCTCAATTTCTCAAGGCTGCGCGCTCCGAGAGCTGGCTGGCAGGGGGAGGCTGTGCAGAAAGCCCACGTCTTCGACTGAAAAGGGCAAAAGAACTCGAATTAGTTGTAACAGATAAAAGGGCAAAAATAAAGAGTCAAGGGTACTTGACAGTAATGGCGAAAGTGGAGTCTCGGGGGAGACGCGTTGCGCGCGAGGCTGGGGCGCCGGGAATTTTAATGCGGCCGAGGGCGGCCGCCTGCGCGCGCCCCCACCCCAGCCCCAGACAAAGCCGGGCGGGCTCAGCAGCAACGAGGCTTCGCGGGCGCAGGCACAGGAGCGGCTGTGCGGGAGGAGCCCGAGGCGCGGACCTCGGCCCTGGGCCCTCGGCTGCGGAGCCTCGGGGCGCCCACGGGGGCGCGGGTCCTCCTTGGCCTGGGCTCCCGGATCCCTCCCCGGGGCGCACCCAGGGCCCAGAGCGCTCCTGCTGCCGCCGCAGCCCGTTGTTCTTGGGACCTCGAGCTCCCCACGCCGTCCCTGGCACCGGGTCCCCCGCCTTCCCTGCGGTGCTGGCCCAGGGCACAGCAGGAGCCCCGGATCTCGGGGGATCGGGCCGAAGAAAGTGGCTTCTTTGAATAAAGCGCGAGTGTGTGAAGTAAAGACGTCAAGCGAGGAGGGGGATTCAGCCACATTCCAGGGCGACAGAGAACATGACAGCCCGCGCGGCCCGCGCTGGAGGTGGTCACTCCGACCCTCACCCCTCGTGTCTGGGGGCACGGCCTGCGAGGCTTCTGTAGGGACCCTTGCCCACCCTGTGGCAGGTCTCTGCGGGCGTGCGGCTGCGACGGGGATCCCCGCAGTGGTGGCAGGGCCGGGCCACCAGGGGTGAGGACTGGTCGGGAACTGAACCGCAGGTGTCTGACAGGGCGCTCGGGGAAAGGTCGTTGTCGTGCGGCCGGGACCCGGCAGGGGAAGGGTCGGGAGAGGGGCCGACTTCCCTCCCGGGGAGATTGTCCGCGAAGGGGCCGGAAGGCGCCTCGAGAGGCCGGCTGGGGACCGAGCTCTCGGTCACTCAGGCGTGGCCAATTCAAACGCACCACGGAGGGGACGCTGAATTAACGGCGCTCTTTACATAGAGCCCGAGTAAAACTGTAATCAGCGGCGCGTTACTTTTCATTAAGCGACTCTGACAGCAGCATATTCAGCCGCGACAGGGGACAGGGGCGGGAAATATACGGCGCTCCCGGCCGGCCCGGCCCAGGATTCCTCGAGCTCCATTAGCAACTCGTAGCCGCGGGAAATGGGCTCCGGAAAACGGCTCCAAACCTGAGAGCTTTATCGACCCTCCGACCGCAGCTGACCGGCCCATTATTATTTTTTTTTTTTTTTTCTTTTCTTTCTTTCTTTCTTTACTCTTAAGGGAGAGACGTCCAGCAAGGTAACAGAGTTTGACGCGACACCTTCCTAACTAGAGACAGGGGCAGGGAAGCCAGCCCTTAAATGATATTTAAAAGGCAGCCAATTAAGATTTAAAGCGGTCGTCTCCCGAGGGCGAGGGCGTGCAGTGCGTGCGACGTGTGCCCTGCTGTCCTCTGTGGCCGCGCTGACGGGACGGCCGGGCCTCCGCGCTCCCGTCTCTCTCTCATCCTCTCTGCCTCAGTCTCGGTCTCGGTTTCCCTCCCTGTCCCCCTCTCTCTCCCCTGTCTCTACTCCCTCCCTCCTGTTTTCCTCTCTCTCATTCTCTCTCTCCCTTTCTGGAATGATCTCTCTCGCTCCCTCTCTGTCTCCCCACCCCAGAAGAGATAACGCCCTTCTCCCAGCAGGATCCTCCAGGCTGTGTCAGGATGGGCAGCCTGTCGCCAAGGGCACACAAAGAGCCGATTAAGGGAAACTGAGCTCCATCCCTCCCCAAAGACGTCCAGCTGGCCAGCAGTGGCCTTAGTGGCCTCATCACTCCCATGGTGGCCTCTTACTCGGTTTGTGCCTTGCTCACAGGCCTCCGTCATGGGGACAGGGGACAGGTGGGGGGACAGTTAATATCATACAGGAGCTGCGAGCTGCCCTCAAACCACAACCGAGGCAGGGGATCCCCTCCCACCCTGTTCCCAGTGCTGCTGTCTTCTTGCTGGCTCCTCAGGGTAGCCCTAGTAAAAGCCCTTCCCCTGGGGTCAGCCGTTTTCCCCTCCACACTGTCACTTTCCTGCAGGGGACACTGGCCCAGGCGTTTGTTTCCATGGGTGCCACCAAGCTGAAGAAGCTGGGAAGCCCCTTACCCAGGGCTAGGGACAGAGAAGGCAGCAAAGCTCAGGAAGGGAAGCACCAGTGCAGGGACCCTTTGATTTGAGCCCAGCTTCGAGGGGACCTTGAGCAATGGGGCAGGAGGGGGAGGGGCAGGGCAGGACGGAAGTGGGGGGAGGGGAAGGAAACCTGGTGGAGGATGAGAGGGGAAGGCCTTCCCAGAAGCCTGGCCCCAGTTTTATGAAAAATGCTTGTGAACAAAACACCTTTGGGGTGATGGTCAGGGGATTAGGTCCTGGGACCAGAACAGACTTCCTGCAGCTTTCTGGTGGGGAAGGACAGGGGGACATCTACACAGTTCTCATGGGCACCAGCCAAACCCACTCTGAATTTTAAGAAGCTGCTCACCAGCCGGGAGTCATGAGGAGTGGCTACACAAAATCTAAAATGCAAGCGTGGACTCAGGAGGCAGACACCCGATCCCTAGAGCCTCCGTGACTTGATCTGAACCCACCAAATGCAGGAAGGTGCTGGATGCCTGAAGTGAGAATGGACCAGGGACACTTCCTCTGAGCCCTTGGCCAGATGGGAGCTGAAGCAGCTTCAGAGCCCCTGTCGTGACTTTGTTCTTGCTACAGGGACGTGGTCCTTCCAGGACTTCCCTGTGATTTCTGCTTCCTGTTGTGGGGCAGACACAGACTGAGCAGAATTGCAGTGTGATTTAGAGAGTTAGTAATCTCATGAAAAATAATAACAATAATAATAACAGAGAGACAGATGGGACCTTCGAAAGGAGAGCTATGTGTGGACTAGAAGGACATGAGCTGGGTTTGTTTTATACCATTGTTTTCCAAGGCATTGCCTATTTAAAATGCATATTCATTATGTGCCTCACCTCATCAGACCAGCAAAGAATAAAGCCAATGGGGCCATGTGTGCAGTATTTGTGTGACACCCATTTTCCACTGGCCTATGTCCCTCCTTCTCTGAACACGGCCAGGCACTGAGAGGAGCTAAGCTGCTCCCTGCCCAGGACCCAGCAGACAGCAGAGTGGGACTCTGACAAGCTCCGCACACTGACGTTCTGTCTTTGTGCCTCTCCCTGCTTCGCTGCTTCGCTACTTCTCTCTGAAACCATATCCCCTGGCTGGAGTGAGCAGGGACAGGGAGGCCCAGACCAGAGGCCAGGTTGCTGGAAAGGACACCGCTCATTTGACTGGAGCTCAGGGATGGGGGGAGGGACACCAAGGAAGACATGCTGGGTCAGCCTGGGATGGCAGGGGCCTGTGTCGGGGGTGGGGGACCAGAATCCCTAACGTAGAGGCTTGGTATGCAGTGAGGGGGTGAGGAGAGCTCTAAAGCGACCCCGGAGCTCAGGCAGGCGCCAGGGGAGGAGCAGACTTGGAGAGGCACCGGGCCGGCCCGGGAGGAAGCGCCCAGCAGGACCAGGGCGGTGCAGGCGCCAGGGCTGCTCGCTCACATCAGGGTCTCCTCGCATGGGTGGCGACAGGCGGAAGGAAGGAGAACAACCCCATAATCCACCAGGACGCAGGCAGCATCGCCTCTCTTAGAGAAGACTCGGCAGGGAGACAGCTTAGTCGGGCTCTTGTGGCAGGAAGCCTCAGAGCCGGGCAGATGGGTTTGGGGCCTACGTGGTGACAGACAACAGGGAAGCATCAGTGGCTGTGGGAGTGTGGGAGCCATGGAGCAGATTTAATGTCGGCTCCACGCACGGGGCCAGTGTGTGCTCAGGAGGGACACACACGATGGCACCACGGGCTGCAAGGTGCCTGGACAGTGCCAAGTGTGCCATGGTTGAGCACGGTGGCCAGTGCAGCTGCCGCTTCACCCAGCACAGATGGGGGGCCGGGAAGGCACAGGCTGAGCAGAGAGGGGGAGCGTGGGAGCACATAGCAGCCACCACCTTTGGCTGCTGTTGCTGTCTGGGGAAGGTCTGGGTTGCTGTGGGTGACTCTCCAGGGAAAACTCCTGAACGGCAACCTCCTACTGAGTGCACACACACACATGCACACATACAGCCGCACATGCATATGCATGCACACACACACACACACACACATGCGCACACACTCATTTCTCCCTCTGTCTCTTTGCACGTCTGCGCCTCTCTCCTTCCATCCCCCTTCACACATGCACAAACACACATTTACACATATGCATGGGTGTGCACACATGCACAGGCAGGCACATGCATGCACAGGTGCCCTCTCATGCACAGTGCTCCTGCGCAACATAGTCCTGGGAGGGGGTGTGATGTGTGCCAGCTCAACCAGGACCCCACCACCAACCTCCCTGCTGAGATTTCTGAGCACAGCCCTGTGGTTCTGGAGAAGGTAGGCCCGCCCCCACGAGGGAAGAGGTGGCACTTTCCTCCTCTGGCCAGGCTCCTGGGGCCCCTTCCATGGGCCTCATGTTCACAGTGGCCTCACCAGCAGGGTACACGCCCCGTATCAGCACACAAGTGGTTTGCATTCACAATTGGACTGCAAATGGGACCTTAATTAATGATTTTGATATTAGAAACTCTCTTTTCATGGAACATTAGCCCAAGTTCAGGATAATCAGCCTGAACACAGACTCCAGCTTTACAACAGCATCGCCTGGGGCGTGAACACAATTTATGCCAAGTAGGTGGGCGGGCCCGCCTGGGATGGCAGCTAATGGTCCCGCACCAGCACTGTCCCGAGTGTTTGAGACAGTCCTTCTGTGGTGGTGCTGTTGGCATAAATGCGTGTGTGCACACATTGTCATTGGCAGGTGTCTGGGTCACCAGTCCATGGTGGGGAGTGTCATACACAGCTCTGCTTCTACCATCTGTGGGCCTCTCGTGGGTGGCTCTTGTCTCCTGGAGGGTAAGCTGAAGTCTCTGGGCCACTGCCCATCACTGTGAACATGTGACCCTGAAGGAAGAGGTGGGATGCCCAGGACAGAACTCTGTAGCTTAGGGGCAATCCCTGGCTTCTTGTTTGGCACTTGCATAGTAAAAATTGGTTGTATACTTAGTTATACACATGGGAGGCGTCCAGGCTCCTGTGTGGAGGTAGCTCCCTGGGGATTGTTCCAGAGATGGAAATCAAGGACCTTGTAAACTCAGAATGCACCTGACCAGCCGGCAAGGACAAGGCCCAGAACTCAGATTGGATGGGGAGGCTCAGGCACTGCAGTGGAGTGTGGGGAGGCTGGGAAAGTGCAGGTGTGCCCACTGGGTCCCCGACAGGCAGGTTGGGCACACAGGACTCACAGAAAGCAGATGCTGCTGCAGGCTTTCTGTTTTTCCAAAGGTTTCCCTTCTTGACCTCAGGGCCCCTTGTTGTCAGTCTGCAGGATTAGCTGATTTTCTGGGGCAGATGATGGTCTGGAGAGAGGAAGGGTAAATGTAGCCACGCCAAGGTACGCTCCAGGGATAGGTAATGTTCTGGGGCTGCTGTAGTTTGGAAAACCCCATGTACAGATCTAACATGTTTCTTGAGCCACTGCTTGCTCTGAGGTGCAGTAGGGAGGAGCTCAAAGGTAATGCCATGGGTTGAATGTCCCCCCGAAACTCATTGCAGTTTAATCCCCATTGGAACAGTGCTAAGAAGGCACGAATCCTCTTATGGTATTGAAAGGTAGGGCCTTTGAGAGGTGATTAGATCATTAGCAGTGTGCCCTGGGGAACGGATTGATCTACTCATGGAGTCATGGGCACGGTTCTGACAGCTTTATAAGAAGGGGGAAGCAGGTCAGCTCTCTCTTGCTCAGCCTACCCTGTGATGCTCTGCATTGCTGCGATAGTCTGTGATTCTCTGTGCTGCTGTAGAGCCACCCTGTGATACTTTGAGTCGTAGAGCCACCACCCAGAAGAAGGCCCTCCCCAGATGTGCCCCTGGGACTTTGGACTTCCCAGACTCCAAAACTGTAAGAAATAAAATAAATTACCCGGTTTCATGTATTCTGTTATAAGCAACAGAGAAGGGCTGGTACAGGTAACAAAGAGATAGATGTGAGCAGAGTCACACAAATCTCCAGAAATGTTTTTACAGGTGCATCAAACGGTCCCCTTTGTACCCTTGCACGGATTTGTTGCCATATGGTAAGAGAGGAGCTAATATATTATGTTATTGATTATTATGTTAATTACTCCCACTCCATGCTGTCCTAGAACGTCCCTGCTGCAGAGCATGACAGAGGCCGAGCCTCAGGGAGAGGACTTGCTGAAAGCCCCGAGTCCTGCCCTGTGGTGCCACCGCCCTACAGACGGGAGCAATTCCTGTTTGAACAGCTCTTCCCAGCAAGGCCTGCTCTGGCTGGATGTGGACCCTCAGCCTCCAGGGCTGGATCTTCCAGCACTCCCAGTCCTTCCGCATTCCTGGGCTGTCTGGGTTTGTGGTTTTTATCTTGATTTTGATCCTAAACTGCTCCTTCACCCACCACTGCAGCTGACCAGGGAGTTATCGGTGCATTTGAGCATTTGCAACTTTCCCCTGCTTCTGTTCTGCAGACATCGCAGCAGGCTGCAGAGCTGCAGAACTGGTTGACCAGGGGATTTCTGCCAAGCAGCTGAGGGAGGCTGTCAATTCGTTAAAATTGATATACAAGACCCCCCCCTCGACACACACACACACGCACACACACGCACACGCACACACACACATGCACACACCTCTTCCCCAAACTACACAAATCATGTTGTTACTTTGCTTTAGATCAGATGCTTCTGGAAATCACAGCTCATTCATTTTACTCTTCTGGTGTTTCAGGTCCAAAATAAATGATTATCCTTGACATTTAACATTTTCCCTCACTTAATGTAACATTCCCTTTTTGAATATCTTTTATATGGACATAATTACTTCAGGAAATATAAAAGCCTATAAAATAGGCAAACAGATCAAAGAAGGGGCAAATTCTCTTGTTTCCAAATAAATTCTCATTAATATCAGTAGGAGCACATATATGTAAGGGGAGACAGTCTTCCAGGCATTTCCTAGATGTTTATTTTTAAATCATTTAGACTTTTACATCACAATTTTGATATTCCGTGTTATATTCCTGCTTCTATTTTACACATTCGTATGATATTACACGGGAGTGGCCATGGACAGGGGCTCCCTTGCTGGAGCATGCAGAGAAGCCCACGCTGACGGTCCCATTCTGGTGCCTGCTGTGGGGTCCTTGCTGATCTGTCAGCAGCTCCAGCCCAGCGAGCCCCGAAGGGATGTCTGCTCAGCAGCGAAACCCCCAGGTTTGCCCCATGAGCCCTCTCAGGTTTCCAAAGCCCCACCACCCCCCACGTTACATGTGCTCTGAAATGTGCTCTGGATGTAATTCATGTGCTCCCTCTGCAGCGACACGGCAGTTCACAGCATCAAGTGCTACCCTCCCTGGGGGTCTCCATGTTTCACTACACAAGTGCATGAAAGAAGGGAGCAGGGGGCTTCGGGCCACGGGAGATGTCGGCCCCTCATGTCACGGCTGTTCAGGGCCCTCCGAGCCCCATCCTCTGTGGGTGGCTGGGTGACATCTAGCTCCTCCAAGTACACGGGGCAGGAGCAGAGACATGAGGCACAGTCTGCCGTGTCAGGGCGTTTAGGACAATACATCCTTGTGAGAGCAATGTTTAACCAAAACTACACTGTAGTACTTCAGTTAGATTTGGAGGGTTTGCTGTGCAGATATTGCAAGGAAGATAAGAACAGGGGTGGGCCTCGGTCTGCAGCGGTCACTCCTGCTCTGGTCCAGGGCCAGGCTGCCCACAGTCCCCCGGGGTTGGTCTGTCAGTGGGAGGAGCTCAGAGAGCTGGAGGAGGCAGGAGAGAAGGGAGCTTGGTTTTCAGAAGGGGCCGGCAGGCATCCCTGCCCGGGGGCTTCCTTCTCCCACTCTAGTCTTCGGGCTGACACCTCCAGAACAACTGCCCCACTCCTTGGATCACAGCCACCCTGGTCCCCGTCTAGCCCCTCCCACATTTGAGTGGGTGCAGATCCCTCTATCAAACCCCCATTCCCGTAATCATCAACACGACACTCCATTTTTCTGACTGAGCAAGCTCCAAGCACCAGAGGTGGTTCAGGGAGGCAGAACCTCCAGATGGAGATCTGGAAGGACGTTCCTGGTCCATGAGATTGAAAGGTACCGGCAGTCCTGTGGCCTGTGGTTAAAGGGGCACTCGCAGGTGGCTAAAAAATAATGGCTCACGTTACCACCTGTGGTCCCCTAGAGCCTGGTGCTTGTCTACACAGGCAAGCTCTGTGGCACAGAGCAGCTGCTGCAGACCACGGGGCTGGCCGTGGATGGCCGCGGGGCTCTGAATCCCCAAGCTTGACCCCTTCTGTGCTGCCTGGACTGAGCCCTTATCTCCAGTAGCCACGGGGCTATGATTTCTGAGAACCAGAGCTGTGGGCTGAGACTGCCGCGGGCTGGGTCACAACGTCACTAATCACAGCCCTACAGAGTCTGCGCTGAAGCTAAGGCACTGGAGGATGGGGGCAGGCAGGCAGAGTCCGGTAGGTGACACCCTGAGTCCCTGTTTCTTGCCACTGTCTCCCTGATTACCCACTCCTAGCCTGGGAGAACTGCCATCACTGCCACCTCCTGTAAACTGCGACCAGCCTTAAATCCCAGGGTCAGATGCAGGCTGTGACCCGGGGGGAGTAACATACACACAGGAAGAGCTGCAAGACTGAACCCATTTCAGTGATGGCACATGGGCATGCATGTGGCAAGTGACAGGGCAGAAGGCATGCAGTGTTGGTTTAAGCCAAATTCACAGACATGGGTGCCCTGGTTGTGTACACGGGTTCCATCGTGTTGTGGTGAGCACCTGAGAGCAGCTCTAACAGCTTTTCACTTGGTCAACTGAAACACAGACTCGATGGTCACCTACATAAAATAAAGTTGAACACTGACAGGAAAGGACACAGCAGCTCAGGGAGCAGGAATGGCCGCAGCAGATGGGTCTGTCATGCAAGACCTGCGCCCCACGCCTGTTTCCCTCTAGAGTCCAGAGAAGACCCTTCTGCAGGGCTTTGAGGAATAGGCAGGAGAAGAAGCCCAGGTGACCCTGTGCAGCTGTCTTCAGCAGCCAGCAACCACTGGGAGAGAGGCTGCCACTGGCGTGGAGGCCCCCACATCCCAGAGAGGGCTGGCTGTGGCCACACAGTGGGGGACAGACCTGCCCAAGCCCCACTTGGCCCACAGAGATCTTAGTGATGGCTCATGATCATGACGTTCCTAGGACTCAAACAGATGGACAGCCAACTCACGTCTTTCTTGATTTCTGACATAAAATGGAAAAACGATAAAAGCACAGACAGATACAACACAGAACAACCTCCGAGTCTAAGAGCTAGAGCTCTGACTTGAATCATGGCCTCTTAACGCTTTCCCAGACTGCAGCCGGTTCAGAGACCCAGAGCTGCCCAGCATGCAGGTGAGGCTTGAGTACAGGTGCTGCTACACTAGCAGGAATTCATGCCCAAACCTTCCTTCTAGCCTCTTCAAAGGGACCGTATAAGAGCATTGTCCAGGAAGACACATCCCCAGGCTTTTGGGGGATTTCTAGACTGTGGCTCTGATTAACCTGAACTCCTGGAAACCCACAGGCCACCGTGGGTGGCCCACCAGCCATATAGGAAATGGCGTTTGGCTCCAGTCTCCTCACAGTGTGCCTGTGCTTCCCTCTGTCTACCCTGCAGTCATTCTCCTGGATCTGGAATGCACGCTCTGCGTAGACGCTATCAGCAATTGGAAGGATCCCCATGTTGGTTCTTGACTTCTGGAGTGGGGACTGTTACGGCAGGAAAGGCCAAGGGGGAGGGTTAGAACTGGCTCTTCCTGCCAAAGCAGAGAACCAAAGTCATACAGAGACTAGCACCATGGCCAAAAACGTGAAAGATGCCACAGCAGAGGTCACCACCAAATCCTCACACACCTCCCTGCAGGACTGTAGTAATTCCTCGTGAACTTGGAAGGAGCGGCTCCAATGGCAGCAGATGTTCCAGAGGCATCATTTAGGAGAAATATCAAACATCCCTGTTACCAGTGTGTAGCTATTGATGGGGTGAATGCATTTTTCTCTACACCTATTAGTAAAGACCACCGTCACCAGCCGTTCTCACCTGGAAAGAGCAGTATGGTCCACTCCATCGTGTGAGCTCGGGGCCAGCCTTGCTGTAACCTAGGCCTTCTCTGACAGACACCTGGGTACTTTGGGTTCCTCATTTCACTAATTCAATATGTGGAGTGGCTGGTCTTAATCATAAAGAGGAAATTGGATCACTGCAACACATGGGTGCAAAGAAGACTATGCCTGGAATCCAGGGTCCTCTTGTCTTTTAGGACTCTCATGTCCTGTGGCTAAAGAAAACTTGCAGCAATCCCATACAGGTAGTGACCTTATTTGGAGGTATGGTCTTTAGAGAGCTGATTAAGTTGGAATGAAGTCATTAGGGTGAGCCCTGATCCAATCTGACTGTTGTCCTAATAAGGAGAGGAGATGAGGACACAGAGATACACAGAGAGGACGACCCCACGAGGACACAGGGAGAATACACTGTCTGCAAGCCAAGGAGAGAGGCCTCGGAAGAAACCAACCCTGTGACACCTTGATCTCAGAGTTGCAGCCTCCAGAACTGTGAGATGATAAACTTCTGTTGTTTAAGCTGCCCAGTCTGTGGCACCTTGTTGTGACATCCCTGGCAAACTAATACAGGGACATATGGTAGAACTCTCTTGGGCGGGGTGTGGATTCTGTAGCCCGTCCCAGACAGCCCTCCGCACATGTGAGCCTAAAACCACACACCATAAAACACACATCGCTGGACTCCTCCCATCACCCACACACGCACACATAAACACACATAATCACACGTACATAACCACACATACGCATACACAAATACACACATACAAACACACATACATATACATGCTACACACACACTAGACACATACACACATACCCATGTAGAACACACTCTATTTTGTCTGCCAGTGGTCGCCTCAACATCTTTAGGGAAAACTGCAACTTTGGGGGCTCAGAGTTCTCCGGAGACTTTGCTGGGGGCCGCAGGAGGGAGTTGCCGTCCCAGGGCCCCTGGCCCTCACACGCCTCCCTTTCTTCAAGTCTGCATCTGCGGCCAGGTTTGTCTCACTCCGCTCTGGTAAGGACATCAGAGAAGAGTCCTATTCATAGCACCACCTCTATCTTTGCATTTAAACCATAAAGGACAGGAAGGGAACTTGGATAAAATCACAAAAAGAAATTCTTCATGGATGTTTAATTGGTAAGATCACTGTCTCTTGCTGAATATCACTGGGCAAAGATTTAAAACTAAGCATGCAAGCCAATGAAGTCAGTTTCCTTCCCAGCGGCGGCGCGTGAGCTTAGGGCTTCAGCAGAGCCACGGTGCAGCATAGTCAGAGCAGGCTTACTTTCCTCTCTCCAGTACTGCCTGTGCCCCAGCCTTCCACACAGGACAGCTCCCCACAGCAAAGAGTTATGAGGCTCCAAGTGTCAACAGTTCCAAAGCTGAGAAAGCCTGGCTTAAGAAAACTGTCTAGTTGAAATGTGGAGTTCATAGGTATTTCATGTTAAGAAGAGGTTAGAGCCATTATGGAAAACTGTAAGGAGGTTCCTCAAAAAACTAAAAATAGAGCTACCATATGATCCTGCAATCTCACTGCTGGGGATTATCCAAAGGACAGGAAATCAGCACCCCAAAGAGGTACCTGCACTCCCACGTTTACTGCAGTACTATTCACAGTAGCCAAGCTATGAAATCAACTTAGGTGTCCGTAGACAGACGAAATGGATAAAGAAAATGTGGAATATACGCACTGAAATACTATTCATCCATGAAAAAGAATAAAATCCTGTCATTTGCAGCCACATGGATAAGCCTGGAAGACATTATGTTGAGTGAAATAAGTCAGGCACAGAGGATAAATACTGCATGTTCTCACTCACATGTGGGAGCTAACACAAAAAATAAGTTGAACGTTTAGAAGTACAGGGTAGAACTGTGGTGACTAGAGGCTGGGAAACGGAGGGGGTGGGGAGATTATGAAAGGGTGATTAATAAACACAAAATTACAGCTGGATAGGAAAAATAAGCTCGAGTGGTGCACACAGTGCTAGGCATCTGTAATTCACAATAATTTAGTGTATGTTCTCAAGTGGCTAGAAGAAAAGAGCTCAAATGTTCTCATCATAAAGAAATTATAAAGTTTTAGGATGACAAATTTGCTAATTGACCTGATTTGATCATCACATAATGTGTACCTGTTCTGAAATATAACTCTGCACCCTGTAAATATGTACAATCAATACATTTCAATTAAAAAATAAATTCCTTAAAAAAAATCACAAAGCAACCTCCCCCGCCAAGAGCAGTGGTCAGCCTTTGTTTGGGAAGATTTTTTATTTCATGGCAGAATTTGTCCTAGGATTCCATGACAATAGTCAGCTGCCCTCGAACACATCAGATGGTTCCACTTTGAAGACTGGGCGTGTTTTTTCTAATGCTCTCGCTGGGGCTTCCACCCTAAATAAATCAGAGCTGGTGACACTGTGCAGGACAATACAATGGCAGGCCAGCTCCTCATTCCATTTTCTCTTTTCTATTTTTGCTTCTGTTTTATAATTCTCCCTTTTATTTATTTTTTTTATTGTCACATAATAATTATACGTATTTATGGGTTATTGTGTTTTAGTTTTTAGTCCTCTAAAACCAATTCACAGAGATAGTAGCTTAGATGCTATTTCACATGACAGTCTGATGGCATTGCAGGTGCCATTCTGCAGACAGGGAATGTAGCAGAAACGGGCCACGTGCCCCAGGTCGGTGTTGCAACCCCTCGCCACTCTCCCGAGAAGCCCCAAGTGTCTGGCCCAATGGCTGAAAAACCCACCAAGCTGGCAGCTCCAGCAGCGGCCGGAGCGGTATGAGGCTTGGCCGCGGGTCTGGCTGCAGGGAAGATCACTCCCCACCTTGGGTCATCAGCCAGGCAGATCCGGAGAAACCCCAAATGTCTGTGGCAAGGTGGGATGCTGTGGGGAGCCTCTGGAACACACATGGCAGGACCTCAGCATAGACCACCAGGATTTAGAAGGAAATCTAAGCCCTCCTCTGTGGAAGCCTCTGCCCCTCTGGTGAAATGGCTCTTGGCTTCCTACTGGCCCCAATGGAGACTGACCACCCGACCCCATGATGTTGGGCAACCATGTCACATAAGCTGCCATGGTGAGCCCACCCTGCCACGAGACCAAGCCAGCACAGCAGCACCCTGCTGTCAGGACATGGAGCTCAGGAAGGCCAGAAAGGTGTAGACAGGCTGGGAAGGTGTGGACAGGCCGAGAATGTGTGGACAGTTTGGGAACATGTGGACAGGGTGAGTGGTTTGGACAGGTAATGAAGGTGCTGACAGGTCAGGAAGGTGGGGACAGGTAAGAAAGGTGTGGACAGGCTGGGAAGGTGGACAGGTAAGGGGGCTGTAAACAGGCAGGGAACACGTGGACAAGTCAGGAAAGTGTGGACAGGTGAGGAAGGGCAGACAGTCCTGGAAGGTGGGGGCAGGTAGAGAAGGTGCTGGAAAGGGCATGAGCAGGTGACAGGGACACGTCCTCACCTGAGCTGCACTGCACCACACATCTGCTTGTCCTCTCACTGCCCGCTGGCCTGGCTGGAGCAGCAGATTCTCTGAACTCCTGGAGTCTGCCGGGGAAAGAGCCTCTGGGCCAGGCCAGCACCTGCTGTGTCGGCAAAGGCGTCTGTGAGGGCAGCCACCACCCTTGCAGCGCTGCAGGTCCTCGGGAACTTGCACCCGCTGCTGCCTGGTGTACTTGCCTCATTCTCCTGTTCACCTTTTATTGATCTGAACTTCCAGGGTTGAGAAGGAAACGGCACCATGACGTCCATTTTTCTCTCCCGGTTCCTATTTTTGCTGACATGCGTGTAAACGACACGAGGCCAGACAGCAGCACAAAGGGGGACGGAAGAGCGCCACGGGAGAGGCACCATAGCCACACCCCCTAGCGATGGTGACTCTACTCTCTCCAGGTGCCCGGTTAGGGGCACATTGGCCGGTTCTTTCCCAAGTGCTCTGGAGCCCAGTGAGGCCAGTGTCCTTTCAGGAAACCGTAAGGGAGGGGGCGGGGGAGGCTGGGACAGCAGAGGCTGCTCCTGCTAAGTGAGTCCAGGCAGAGAACGACCCCAGGCACGTGTTCCCTTGGTATCTGGAAGATTCATAATTTTGCATTTGCAGTCAAAGCAGTCTGATTAGCCAAGGAAGCCCGGCGTTCACACTACCCTTTGTCTAACTTAGTTCCTGGTGTGTCTTGTTAGGTGGCATCACCTTGCCAGGGACCAGGGCCATCCAAATGGAGACACATAGAGCCAGGCTCCCGCTCCTGGAGGTGCCGGGGCTGGCGAAGCACACAGAGACATTGCTGAATGTGAACTTGAGGTTCCTGGAGAGTTAAGCAGAGGCCACCGCTGTGCCATCACCAAGCTTCAAGCTGCAGTGTCAGGTGGGGAGACCGAGCCAGAGGGGCCCAGACACTGGATTCCTGTGATTCGTGGACAGAAGACAGGTCACTTCAGAAGACTCTCTTCCAGGGCACACAGGTGTCCCCGTGGCTGGCACCGTCCTACTAGAGCAAAGTGGAGGCTCTTGGGAGGTGAGAGGGACACAAGGTGGCTTTACCAAGATCAAAGAGACCTCTGAGAGATAGAAACACAAGGCTAGAAATAAAGAATTCCTGTGAAATGGGAGTCCTCACAACAACAGCTTCCAGTGAGAGAAACCGCATGCGGCTCAGGCTTTGTGTCTGGGGTTAGAACAGGAGGAGTGGTGGCAGTTTTCCGGGCGGTGGGATCGTCCGCTGCCCTCCGGAGCCCCCTTGCAGGCCTGCCTGGGACACCCCCTCTCTGCTGCACGGCCCCGGTCCAGGGAAAAGGGGTGCTCATCAGTAAGACACCCCATCTCTAGATTCACCCCCCACTGATGGCTCATCAGCTCTGCAAAGGACAGGTGGCCCCGGGCCACCCTGCAAAAGTCAAACTGTCCTTCCACCTTGCCTATGTGGCTTCCCCATCACTCCTTTGTGTCCAAAGAAAGCAGCGCAGTCGCCTCCCCTCCCCCACCCCTGCACACACCCTCCTGCTCCTGGCTGCAGGGGAGGAATCGATGTGGCTCACATTGTGACAAATGTCCAGCAGTAAACGCAGCCCTTGGGTGGGCTGCAATTCCCATCTCCTGTTCAGGTTGTTTTTCTGATTGTTACTATGGACACTTCTACAGGAAATTTGTAAAACACCGACGAGTTTAAGAAATGATTTTTATCACTATGGTGCCCTCACTCAGAGTGCAATCTCGGTACATTTTTCCAGTAGTTTCCTTTGTGCATGTCTCTGTAATTTCTTCTTGCATGACATGGATGTGTCTTGGGCAAGAAAATCTACTCAAAACACCTGGCGGTGGGTGGTTTTCCAGGAGCCTGGCCTTCAGGATGTCTCTTGGGGTTCTGGGTTAGAGCTGTCTAGGTCCTCTGGGGTCTGGCTGAAGATCAGGAGCTTTTCACAGCGAGGCCACCACCGTCGGCCCCATTCCACGTGCTTCCGTCCGGGGCCCGGTTACCAGCGCTGTGGGGCCCCCCACCCCGCTTCCTCTCCTCCACCTCCCCTTCCCCAGCACCAACAGGGGCCTGACATGTCCAGGCAGTGAGGACTCCCACGCCACACCACCTTTCTGAGACGCCACTCCCCAGGGCCACTTCTGCTGTGACCATGCCTTCCTGTCGGGTTCCCCCCGAAGCAGAGTCGGACTTGTGTTTCTTCACGAGTACCTTACTTGGGAACATGATCTCCTGGTGTGCTCAGGCAAGGGACAGGCTGTGCCAGAAGCCATTCGCCTGGGGGGGAGGAGAAGCTATCCACAGCGCCCCCCTGCCCCCTGCTTGTTCAGGGCCACACCATGGCCGTCACCTCTCTCCCTTGGGTTGACTGCAGGTGGACTCCCCGGCATGTCCCTGCCAGAGCCACAGAGAAGCCCCAGCAGGGACTGGTAGAGACCACCCCGCTCCTCCTGGATGAAGATGTCCCACACCTGCCAGGACCTGGTCTCTGCTGCCATTGCCGTACGTGGAGTAAGAGGCAAGGCCCCAAGGGGGATGGGGAACTGGGGGTGGCCAGTCCCTTGGGCTGTTTCCTGCAGGTCTAGACCCTTCCCTCCAAGTAGCGTCCACTGAGACCCAGGGGCCTGGGCAGCTGCAGTCCCGGTCTGTGCTGGGTGAACCTCATCTCCAGGGGCCTTTCCCAGCTCCATCCTGGAAGGGGCCACAGCCATCTCCCTGGCCACCCAGCCCGGGACAGCACACGTGGAAATCCATCTTTTGATTTTTACAGCCCTGTGTCCTGCCTGCACCTTATACTTCTCCAGCAATGCAGGGTGTGGGCAAAGCTAAGAGGAGGGAACCGTCACTGAGCCCGTCCCCTCTGCTCACACGAGAGCTCAGGCCCAGGAGGGCCAAGGACACTGGGCGCCCTGCATGGCTCCTGTGGTCGCGTGGAACAGAGTCACGACCTGGGTGGTGATGTGTTAATCCTTTGAAGAATCACACAGATCCTGAGTAAACGCTAAGCTTCTCTTTGCTGAAAATGTCATGTGAGAGCCAGACCTCTGTTGTTTAACATTTCAGTTTGAGGATTATTGTCAAAATCCTGGCGTAACAATAGACCTTTAGAATAAACACAGATGGCAGAGCTGCAGTAATTTGTCTTTTGGGTTTTTTTTTTTTTTTCCTTCAGAGTAAGCAACCTGGCTACCCAAGGAGCTGTTTTCATGATTCATTTTCATATGAGAAGAAAATTAACTTTGTCTTTACCCTCCCCTACTTTTTCCATCTCTTCTCCTGACCTGGCCTGACGGCGTCATCCCCGGTCAGCGCAGCCTGGGTCCCCTCTGCCCTGCCCTCCGCACGGCCGCACGTGTACACCCGCCGCCGTCCCACGGCCGCGCTGCTCTGCTCACAGTCCCGGCAGGGGTGGACGCGACAGCTTCCTTTCCCGTCTTTCCCAGGCCAGAGGAAGATGTGGGCCAAGCGATATTTCTAATTCAAACTTTATTATGTAATTATAGTGTGGAACATATTATTTTTCTTTATTTTTTCTCTCAGTTAACGGTAAATTTTATTGCATAAATAAATTACATAGGCTGTAATTCATGCCTCGCAGCCTACACAGTAATTAAACCTGAAGCTGACACAGTCCAAGCACAATTACATGTAATCTGCAAAGGGAAATAACCACGTATTTGCTCTGCAGTAACAGTCAGAGCCATTTAGCTACGCGGTGCTTGTGAGGACCGGGTGAGTGACATCTTTGTTCGCAGTGATATACGGGCTCCGTGGAAAGGTGTCCAGGCGGCACGTTGCCACGCTCAGGCCAGGGCACATCCTGGGACCTGGTGGACACCACAGCTCAAGTGTCCCCCAATGAGCAGGAGCAGTTTGCAGCCCGGGAGAGGAGTAGCTTTTCTTCCCCTCCAGAGAGACTCTCAAAGTCCTGAGTCCCCAAGTAAATAGCTATTTGAGAGTCCAGCTTCAACTGCCTGGCAAAACGTCCTGCCGCCCTGGTGGAGCACAGGCCCTAACTGCCAGTCCCCAAAGAGAAGGCCTGTCCTCAATGCAGGGAGCCCATCAGGGATGGTCAACAGCGTGTCCTGAGGAGGAGAGATGGGGGCCCCTCTCTGCTAGAACTTACGCCCCTGTCTCTCCTCCCCTCTCCCTTTTCTCGGGCACACAGAGGTGCAGAGCGCAGGCCCTGCCAAGAACACGTGTCGTGGGCAGGGCGGTCCCCGGCCTCCTCCTTCTCCATGGGGGGCTGCGGGTGCCCCAGCCAGAGCGCACCTGCTGGGCAGCGTCCTCTCCCTGAGGGTCCCTCCTGGGGATCGATGCCTGCGACGTGGAGGAAAGTGGGTCAGGAGGTCAGGGAAAACAGAAGAGGCGGTGCGTGGGGCTGGTGCTCACATGGGGACCGCAGGTGCGCAGTGAGCACGGGCCAGCGCCGTCGGCTCAGGAACAAGGCAGCTGCGGACCCAACTGGCGCAGGGGGCAGAGTGTGGACTTGGGTGCAGTGCGGGGATGTGGCAGTGGCTAGTGGGCACCAGCCTGCCGCAGGGCATAAGCACCACAGTCCATCGCCACACGAATGCCGCATCCGTGCACGGGAGCTCTGCGCTCTGCTGTCCAACTCTCACCTCAGCGGTGTCACCAAACAGCTGAGCCCACAGGGCCAGAGCCCCCGGGGAGTCCAGCATTCCCAGAACTGAAAGGACGTTTGGCAAACTCCTTTGGCAGTGCCACCGTCTTGGGCATTTCCTCCCCTAGAAGGAGAGAGGCAGCTGAGAACCCCTGGAGGTTAGGAGAGGGCCACCAACGAATGCCTACAGGTCTCACCGAGCAGCATCAGAGGCTTAGGCTGCCCTTCGGTCTAGAAAAAGGGCAGCCACATCCCGAACGGTGACCAGAATACCGGTTGTGTCATAAAGGCTCCTTTTTCAGAAGAAACTGCCTGAGCGGCCTGCGACTATGGAGCCGCACACCTCTGCCCAGCATGTACAGGGGTCTCGAGCCGAGGGTCTCTGCTGAGAGCGACTCCCTCCCCATGAGCTGCAGAATATCGCTCCCCTTTGCAGGGAGGGCTGTAAGACTGGCAGGACCCCCAGGCCCTGGCAGCCCCCTCCCTCTGAAGCCGTCCCGGATGCTCAGCCCAGGCTGCGTGCCCCTACGCCCTCTGAGCGAGGTGGCTTTGGTACGGCTCCTGCGTGCACGCCGGCCTGCAGGCGGCCCTCGTGGGCCTGCCCTGCCTCTGCAGTGGGCCTCTGCTCCGTGAGGACAGGAAGGGAGTCTGCTCACCTCGGAGTCCCAGTCTAGCAGGGCCGCGGCTGCTGGCAGTGCGGACGCGGAGTCAGTGAAACGCAGCCTCCAGAACTGCACCTCACCTTCCAGCCAGGCTGGGACCTCAAACTTGAAACCAGCCCTCAGGGGGAACACTAAAAGCCCACAAGAGCCACGGCCACGGGGCACCCCAGCGCCCCCAGGAACCACGGAGCCGAGCCCCTCCATGGTGGCATGGCAGTCTTCCCAGCAGGCCAGGCTCTGCCAGGAGGACGGGATTCTGGAAGGCGCCCAGGTGGCATGAACTGGGCAGGACCGCTCTTCAATCTCCTGCCCAGCCGAGGGTGGAGGATGGAGGGCGCGGGGACAGGCAGGCGGGGCACAGGGTGGCCCCGGCGGGCCCCACGGAGCACTAGGCGCAGGAGCCGCAGGAAGGAGGAAGGGCCCCAGCCCCGCGTGCCGTGTGCGCCTGTGTGTGCGGGGAGAGGGCACACAGGGCCTAACGAGTCCGCACCAGCTGCTCCAGGCAGCTCCCTTCTTCCCAAACTACCCCTTCCAGGACCCCTGGGCAGCCAGCTGGTGCCCGCCTCAGAAGGCTCACGGCACCTGGTTGTGTGTGTGTGTGACTCTGCCTGTGAGTGTGATTCCGTGTGTGGCTGTGTGACTGTGAGACTCTGTGTGTGTCTATGTGTGTAGCTGTGTGTGACTGTGTTTGTGTGTATACGTGTAACTGTGTGTGTCTATGTGTGTGGCTGTATGTGACTGTGTGTGTGTGTATACGTGTAACTCTGTGCATGTCTATGTGTGTGACTGTGTGTGTCTATATATATGTAACTCTGTGTGTGTGTGTGTGTGTGTGATTCCATGTGTGGCTCTATGTGTGTGTCTACGTGTAACTCTGTGTGTGTCTATGTGTGTGGTTGTGTATGTATACATGTAACTGTGTGTATATGTGTGTAACTGTGTGTTTCTATACATAACTCTGTGTGTGTGTCTATGTGTGTGACTGTGTGTGTATAGGTGTAACTCTGTATGTGTGGCTATGTGTGTAACTGTGTGTGTGCATACATGTAACTGTGTGTGTGGCTGTGTGTGTGTATACATGTAACTCTGTGTGTGTGTCTGCATGCGTGGCTACATGTGTGGCTGTGTGTGTGTAGCTGTGTGTGTATGTGTGTGGCTGTGTGTGTGTGCCTATGTGTGTGTCTGTGTGTGTCTGCATGTGTGGCTGTGTGTATGTGTGTGTGTAGCTCTGTGTGTGTCTGCATGCATGGCTACGTGTGTGGCTGTGTGTGTGTGTGTGTGCGTGTGTGTGTGCGTGTGGAGGGGGAGGGCTGGGGTCCAGCAGCCGTGGTGAGTCTAGTCAAGTTCAGCGGAGCTCATTCTGAATTCAGTTGAAGGCAGAGTCTTTGGGAGTGTGTCGTGTGGCCTCATGAACCGCTGGGAGCTCTGGGTGGAGCCAGGAGCAGATTCCACCAGGAGACCTGCGGTGAGGCGGTGGTGGCGGAGCACAGGGCCTGTGGCCGGCGCGAGGCAGGGCCAGGGACGAGGGGAGATACAGAGAGAGGCTGGCGCAGCTTCGGGGCACACTGCTCAGGGAAAGGAGCTGGGCTGCAGAGGCTGCAGAAGGCGACACTGCGGAGACAGTGAAAGACCCCTGGCTGCCAGGGGCCGAGGCGGTGGGGGCATGGGTGGGGCACAGAGGATGTCTAGGGTGGTGGCATGACTCTGTAAGACACTGTGATGGTGGGTCGTGTCCCCATACATTTCTCTAGTCCTAGAGAACTGCAGCCCCAAGAGTGAGCGCTGATGTAGACTATGGCTTTAGCCAACAATAATGTCCAATATTGTTGTGACAGTGACAAAGGTACCCGCACTGATGCAGGATGCTATCAATAGGGGAACTGGGGATGTGTGGGGCTCTCTGCACTTTCTGTTCAACTTTTCTGTAAATCCGAACTGTCCTACAGACAGTCTAAGTAAAAACGGAAGAGGGGACAGGTGATAAAGTCGCACCTTGGAACCTTTGTTTCTTTCTCCCTGCACTGAAGCCGCCTTACAATTATTTTCATTAGTTTTAGATGTTTGTTGTTCGACATTAGGAAGAAATGTGCTTGTGCATAAAAATGTCAAAAGCTAAGAAAGAAAGGACTTAAATGTCCCAGACCTCTTCCTCCCAAGGTGACTCTGCTAACAGCCAAAGTCCCTGGCTGTGTCACTGGCATTCGCCCACACGACACATGTGGGCTGTCGTGAATGAACATGTCGTGGGTGTTCCTGGCCCTCCGTGTTGAGGGTCGGTGGTGTGTGCCACGCAGCAGGTCTTCAGGGGCCCAGCTGGGGAGGCACCTGAGCCAGGTGCACAGGGGTAGAGGCAGGCACAGGCCCTGGTCGCCGCTGCGGGGAGATCCACATTCCTGTTCCTGTGTTTAAAAACTGGAGGTCTACAAGTATCAGGGGGTTCCACCTTCAATAGGGCCCTGAGGACGCAGGACTGGGGCCGGTGGCCTGGGTCTCCTGTCCCTTGGAGAGACAGCAGCTGAAGGGTGAGGTGGCGCCTGCCAGCACCAGGCCCCAGAGCCTCGGGAATGTGTCAGATGGCCACTGCGCGCTGCCCCCTCCCACAGGTTCTCCCTCACCCCCAACCTCCGCACATGCCTGCGAGGTCAGGTGCTGCTCTGGCCGCTGACGGGTGTCATCTGGCAGCCGCTGGCTCATGTCCGGCGGCAGGGGCAGCAGCAGCCAGGACGCTTCCAAATACCACAGTGGCAGAGACGCAGACAAGACAGGCAGAGGTGAGGAAAGGTCACCGCTCCCACACGTCCTGGCCTCCCAGCTGTCAGTGCCAGCCTGTCGGAGGCCAAGGCAGCCGAGGAAAGAAAACTGGGTACAGAAGGGATGGAGCTTCCCTGAGCAACGCAGAGCTCCCAGGGAATGTCACATCACACCCTCAGTGGAGATCTGAGAATTTCCACGAGAATCAGGTGTTGAAAACCCAGGCCCACAGATGAGGGTTGTGTGTGCTTGTGCATGCAGGTGCACGTGTGTGCTTGTGCATGCAGGTGCACGTGTGTGCCTGTGTGCACTTTGTGTGGTGTGCATGTGTGTGTACGTGTGCCCGTGTGTGCCTGTGCATATGTGGGTGTGCCTGTGCACCTGCGTGTGTGTGTGTGCACACTCTTGTACACGAGTGCACGGTGGGAGGTAGCTTTCCTAGGAACCGTGTGGCTGGTTCCTCTGTAAATTCATGAAATATCTTGTGGTGTGGATGGCACTACCCAATTCATTTGTTTCATAAGTTCAATGTATGACACACTCGGTGTTACAGTGCAGCTACCCGGGTCCCTTGCAGACTAAGGATGCGTACACACAACTAATGAAGCTCAAGCACCTCCTGTGTGACACAGAGACCCCTCACCTTCATGCAGCCTGACGACCCATGTCCTGCCTCTCTTTAGGAGGGAAACGGAGGCACAAGTGTCCATATAAGCAGAAGGGCCTAGACCAACTCTTGTGGCCCTTTGGGCTCAGCTCAGAGTGTCCTCCTTTGTAGCCCACTCTAAAGCATGCCACCTCTCCCTGGCCACTCCTGCAAAGAAGACCTCCAGGACCACGCTCGGAGAAGAGACATGCTCTGAACACAAGCGGGGCTGGGACCTGCTCACCAGGACTCCCGCCTGAGCCACGTGGCCGGCATGGCCCTTGCTGTACTGCAGCCTCATCTACTTTACCATGCTAGGGTGTTGCTACTGAAAAGAGATGGGAAGAAAAGAAAAAAAAAAAGAAAAGAAAAGAGGAAAGGAAGGAGAAAGGAACGGGGGGAGAGAAGAGAAGGAGGCAGAAGGGGAAGGATGGGAAGGAGAGAGGGGACCATGCTGTCTTCCCCCTGCTCTGTCCCCTTCCTGCAGCGGTAGCTCAGGCAAAGGCCCTGCCCTGAGGCTCGGGTGCGGCCAAGCCCGAGGCTGGCTGCCCTGGGCGGGTGAGCCCCAGTGGCTGAGGAGCAGCACGTTCCTTCCCTGTGAACCTTTGGGCATCGGCTCCCTGCACCAGCACAGCTGGGACAGGGCACAGGGGAGGCTGGAGGCAGGGCTGCTGACAGCACAGCCTGTGAAGCAAAGGACAGACATGGCACCTGACGAGCAGCACAGAGGGAGGTGGAAGATGCAGTAGGTGTCCCTCAGGAGGCGCCAGGAGCACCATGGGTCCCTGCTAATTCCTGGGGACTGTTTCAGCCACTGATAGACCACCTAAGAGCCAAACCTCCTCCCTAGAGGTGACGCAAACAAAGGGCTTATTCAGAATAAAACAAAACAAAAAGCCAAACAATAAACAAAAACAGGGGGCCTTCCCCACCCGGTCTGGAGCCCCCACTTTTCTCTGGGCGGCCCTCCCCACTGTCCAGCTAAGTCTGCAGAGGTGAGAGCCTCTGGGCCCTGGGCCAGCACCCACGCACGCTCACATATGCACACACCCATGTGCCCAAACGCACAAGGCCCACACACTCACACGCATGCACTCCCGGGTGCACACATACCATCATGCGTGCACACACTCATGTGCTCACATGCACATACACAAGCATGCATACATGCACACTCACCCCACAGTTTGGATGAGCAGTGAAAGGGCCCGTGACCCAAGTGTTGAAGATATTCTGTGTCCACGTACCATGGCAGTCGCTGCTGGCTGTGCCTGTCAAGGGGCGCATCGCTCACACACACACACCCCAAATTTGTAAAGTATAATTGTACTTCTTCATAAGCTAATAAGAGCTCATCTGCTTTTCAAACACAGCCCTTTCTGCCCTGGAGCACCACCTTCCGGAACTGCTTAAAAGCCTGCTACCCAGACTGCAGGTTAAAAAACACTCAGGCCTCCACAGGCACCCTGGAGCCTGGCAGTGCTGTGTGTGAGTGTGCGAGTGAGTGCGTGTGTGAGTTCATGCAAGTGTGTGTGTGCACGTGTGCATGCATGCGGACATCTGTGTGCAAGCCTGTGCAAGTGGGCACTTGTGCCATGGAGATTGCCACCCTCAGTCATCAGTCCAGGCCTGGGATTCGGCCAACAAGGCCACACACCCTGCAGTGGACGTCACTGGAGAACATCCTGGACCCCAGTCTACACAGAGTCTGCTCGCCCAGGGCACCCTACTTGGTACCAGGCTTCTGGCTGTCTGGGGAAGGGATGGGGGAAGAGGGGTCTTCTCCAGGTGGGTGTCTGCCTTCCATGAGGCCTCAAGGTCTTGGGTGGGGCTAGCAGGGTAGCACATTTTTCTTTATTATTCCAACAAAACTACTCATGTTTCATCCCATTTCTCATGTATTCCTCATGGAAAACATAAGTAAGACTGAGGAAGAGGCTCCCATCACACCCCCACATTCTTGCAGCTTCTCAAGTTTAACAAGTCATTACATGGGAACACCTCAGGCTTCAGAGCCGACCCTCCACTCTCTAGGAGGAATATGGTGAGGGGGGTGCCTCTGTGCCTCTGCACCCCCTCTATGAAGTGGGGAGCTGCCTCCTTGGAGGGCATGGGCACACCAGCGAGATGATGCTGGCCTGCCGTGCCGGCCGGAGCACCTGGAGCACACACCCGCTGTGGGCAGCTGCGTGCTCTCAGCTCCCTGCGTGGGCAGGGAGGACATAGGCACAGAGACGTTTATAGTCAGACTCTGCCACACCTGGCCCGGGTCCCAGGAAAATCACTTCTTTCCCCGAACACCTGCCTTCTCCCCTCAGAATGAGGCCATTGAATAAGATGGTCACAAAGTCCCCTTCAGTTCCCACACTGAGAGTCATGTTAGTCATCTGCTGCTGCATAAACATATCGTAGCACACATGGCTGCTGAAACAGCACATGCTTATTCTCTCAGTTTCTGTGGGTCAGGAGTCTGGCACAGCTAAGCCAGGCCTCTGCTCAGGGCTCTCAGGCTGTAATCCAAGGCCCATGTAGGGCAGGATCCGCGTCCAGTCTCACGTGGCTGTGTGTACCATGGCTCTTGGCTATGTGGCCTTCCCAGCATGGCCACAAGCTTCCTGACAGCCAGCAAAAGCGAGTCTCCTCACAGAGGCCATTACAGTCTGATGTGATGTAACCACGTGCACGTGACCACACGTGTGATTACATATGGGTAACCACATGCATTAAACCACACATGTAATCACTTGTGGGTAATCAAGTGCTTGTGGTCACAAACATGTGACCACACATGTGATTACACACATGTAACCAGGCTCGTGTGAACATGTGGCTGTGACCATGTGCATGCCATCACACACATGATCGAGCTCGTGTAACAACACACATGTTACTGTGAATGCCAGTGCCCATGTCCTGGTTGTGACACAAGAGCCCCACCCTCTGCCTCCTGGGAATCCCTCCCATGCTGCTGCGCCAGCTACACCTTCACACCCAAGAACCACAATCTTCATCACCGAGGCTTGTTCTTGTCCTCGCCAGCCTGTGGCACTCCTGAGAACATCCAGGACACCGGAGGGCCCTCCTCCTCCTACCCAGCACCATGCTGGCCTTGCTTCTGCCTCCTGCACCCACCAGCACCACCTCATCCACGGGCTCCTTGCTGCTCTGGAGCGGCAGCTGCTCTGAGAACCTGCTGAGAGCCAAGAGTTCCATGCAGTGAACATGAATCTCATGCTGCACATGCAGGGGGTGGCTGCAGGGCCCCTGAAGCCTGACCACAGGCCATAGCAGCCACCACCTTGGCCTCCTCCCTCCTGGTGTGAGCAAGAGCTTCTGGCAGGAAGGGGGCAGGACAGGTAAGTCCCAAGGCAGGCCCACGTGGAGGAACTCACCTGCTGTGTCCAGTTCAGTGACTCCACTGAACAGGGCTGTTCCTAGAACTCCTGATGCATCAACAAACAGTCTCGCTGAGGTTAAGTAGCTGCCAGAGAGGAAACAAATGGGGGCCATCTGACCACAATGCAGGGAGAGGATCCAACAGAACCATCACTGCAGGTGACAACCTTGTCACTTCACCATCAGGAAGCCAGGATGACAAGAAAATTGAGTTTAAATTGTGCCATTGCTGTGTGTATAAGTGTGCGTGTGTGGGTACACACACATGTGCCTGTGTGTGTGTGCATGCATGGGTGTGCTCACATGCACTGTGGCAGGAAGGAGTGATACACATCTGGGGTAGAGAAGCTGGCACTGAGGCTCGCCAGGCCCCCTGACCTGAAGGCACCATGGGTGGGGCAAAGGCCAATTCTCAAAAAACCTCACAACTCACCAAGCAGGACACACACTGTCCTTGCCACTTGCGTGAGGGCCTGTGGGTTCTGGGAGAGCATTGAGCAGCCACTGGTCCCCAGCCCCTACACTGTACAACCTCATGTCCCCCAGACCCAACATCACATCTACACACATCGCTCCTCCGTTCACACTACTGATCAGAAAACAGCCCCTGAAATTAGAGCCCCTGGACCCTGCAGAAGGAGAGCCCTGTGAGGCCCATCTGCACAGACCTGGGAAGTCAAGGTCTCACTCCTGAAGCACCTGGGAGTTTTGATTGAAATGGTTCCTTTAGTTTTCTAGATTACCTCACGCTTTGTTCCAGAGTAGGAACGATTGCAGAAAGCTAGGTTGGAAAAAAGATACACAGATATAAACAGATAATATAGATATAGATATAGATTACGTACAGATATGTATATAGATATAGACAGGTGTGGGCATGGCATAGGTATAGACATAGGCACAAGTATAGACATAGGTATAGACACAGGCACAGGTATAGACATAGGTATAGGCACAGGCACAGGTATAGACATAGGCACAGATATAGGCTTAGGTGTAGGTATAGATGTAGGTGTAGGTATAGACATAGGCGCAGGTATAGACATAGGTATAGACACAGGCACAGGTATAGACATAGGTATAGGCACAGGAACAGGTATAGACATAGGTATAGGAACAGGCACAGGTATCGACATAGGCTCAGGTATAAGCTGAGGTGTAGGTATAGATGTAGGTATAGGTATAGACATAGGTATAGACACAGGCACAGGTATCGACACAGGTGCAGATATAGGCTTAGGTGTAGGTATAGATGTAGGTATAGGTATAGACATAGGCACAGGTATAGACATAGGTATAGACACAGGCACAGGTATCGACACAGGCGCAGGTATAGGCTTAGGTGTAGGTATAGATGTAGGTGTAGGTATAGACATAGGTGCAGGTATAGACATAGGTATAGACACAGGCACAGGTATCGACACAGGCGCAGGTATAGGCTTAGGTGTAGGTATAGATGTAGGTGTAGGTATAGACATAGGTGCAGGTATAGACATAGGTATAGGCACAGGCACAGGTATCGACACAGGTACAGGTATCGACACAGGTGCAGATATAGGCTTAGGTGTAGGTATAGATGTAGGTATAGGTATAGACATAGGCACAGGTATAGACATAGGTATAGACACAGGCACAGGTATCGACACAGGCGCAGGTATAGGCTTAGGTGTAGGTATAGATGTAGGTGTAGGTATAGACATAGGCGCAGGTATAGACATAGGAATAGGCACAGGCACAGGTATCGACACAGGTACAGGTATAGGCTTAGGTGTAGGTATAGATGTCGGCATAGGTACAGACACACACATGGGAGTGGAAAGTGCAGATACATCAAGGTATCACGTGGCCGTTATTAATAAACTTGAGCACAGCTACCATTTGCCAAGGAATCTGTTACGTTGGTATTAGTCTTTTCAGGGATGCTGTTATTGGGCAAATAGCACTGAGGGAGGGAGGGTTGTGACCTAGGGAATTCCCAGCGGGTCGTTCACTTTCTGTTATTTCCAGAATGTGGCCAGAACCAGGCACAGCGCCTGGACGTCGGAGGATCTCTGCTGCAGCACTGAATGGGTGGAGGGGTGCGGGTCATCGTTCCTGGAACCCTTCGGGCTTCTAGCCGTGGGTTCATGTGACCAGCACAAGACCCTGGGCCTCTGCGCAGCTGCACCTATAGCTGTGAAGCCGAGCTCATTAATCGTGCCCCCTGCTTCCGTTCACATTCGTATGGTGACATCCGTAAGTGGAAGTGTTGTTACAGAAGCCTGCTCTGAATAAGGGAGAAGGAAAAGGGGCAAGAGATGGATCTGCTGGAGGGTGCAAGACGGAGGAAACAAGTGACTTCCACAAAGATGTGACGTTTCCACTCAACTTGCCCACGGTCTTGGCTTTCCATTGAGGGATAATTTTGAAAGCAAGGATTCTCAGAGAGAGGAGCGAAGGCAGGGTCACGCGTGAGGAGCACTCAGGTTGGACGACTGCATGGCCTGCGGAGAACGTGGAGAGAGCCTCTGCAGTCGGGTCCACGCGTTGGTGCCTTTCTACGTCTTCCCACCGTCCGCCGCCCTCAAGGTCCACGTTTGGCTGGTCAGGGCTCCGGTGCCTGTTTTCCCCACGTGTTTACACAGCCCCGGCACGTGCGCGTCACCATGTCTAACTGTTGCTGTCACAACGCGCTCACACAACGGTTCCCATGTTATTCCAGGGGCTCGCTCTGCTGCTCCTTCACATGCAAAGAGCAAACACGTTCACTGGCTCGTTGAAATTCAGTCTATTTTTTGAGCAGAGATCACAGAATGTAATTTAAAGATTCACATTGCCTAAAAGTACTTTTTCTCCCTCGGTTGCTTGTCAGAATATCATGGATGTTTTATTATTTTGATAAGTTTTTAAACCACAATGGAATTTATCATCTTGAAAGCTTCTCTTTAAAAGATTACAAATAACATCTTTTCTATTCTGAAAAATTATTTGCCCTTTGGCGACACATGTGTGTGGATGAGTCATAAAATACCACCGAGGTACCTGTATCATGAAATAAAACCCAGTTGTAATTCCAAGCGGCAACACCGAGTCATTTTTATCGTGAGGAGGTATTCAGGAATGAAGTCCGCCACCCAAGAGTGGGCTGCTTAATAAGACATGACGCATTTTCGTGTGCCACGAAACCGTCCTGAATTCTAGAGACGCCTTTCCTCCGCCGGCCACCGTAGGTCCCCAGGGCTGTACCACACATGAACGTTAGTATGTGGACAGACTCGCACAATGCTGAGACCCCTTTTGAAAGGCCACGCTTTACGTAGTACAAGTGCATTGAATTGTCCTCCTACTATGGAACCAATCGTAGGAATGTAAAGCGACAATGATCTAGAGAAAGTTTTCTGATTCTTCCCTGCTCATCAGATCAAACGGCGATATCACTCTTCTGGGACTCGGTGGTGCTGTGCTTGGCATGAGCACATGGAGATTGTTTCAAGTGTGCAGCAGCCTGTTTATTTACAAACAGATGCAGAACCAGTGCTAAATTAAAATTTCTATGTCTTTTTTTAGACAAAGAAGCCACGTTTTCCCTTCTGATATTCTCGGTGTTGCCTGGAAAAGGAAATCACACGGGTTTAACTAAACCCAGCGAGAAGCTACTCCTCGGTGGCCTGCAGCAGTATTTCCTGTCCCCGTCATTATCTTGAGCTCCACATCTAAAAAACCAGCTTATTTTCTTCTTCCTTCTCCCCAGTGGTGGGAGGCCGCCAACTTGGGGCCTGCTCGGGGAGAACTGCGGCCACGCGCAGGAGCCCCGGCTCCGGGCCACGCACAGCCCACGCAGCTGCTCCCGGGTGCTCCCGCGGGCACACGTGCGAGCCGGAGGTGGCTGTCTGTGCCTGGCCATGCGCTGACGGTGCTGACGGGACAGGCGGCTCCCCTATCTCTCCAGATGACAACACTCCCCTTTCAGCTTCTCCAAAGGTCGAGCCAGATGACCCGGTCCCTGGAGAGGCCTTATCTGCATCCTCCTCCCCGCCATCCCCTGTGAAGGGACAGAGAGCAGAGGGGCCTCCAAGAGAGCCAAGATAATTCGTGGGGCAGGCCTGGAGCAGGGGCCCTGTGGTGGGAGTCGGTCCCTGTGTCCACAGAGTCCTCAGCCCAGGGGTCACCTGGCGGCCTGGCCTCCTCTTCCTCCTGTCCAGCGTAGCCACGCACATCCCTGATCCACGCTCCACACTGGTCCTGGGTCTGGTCCAACAATGAATCACCAGCAGTGGTTTTCCTGAGAATGGTGAGAATACAGATGCCGTGGGACGATGCCGTCCCGACAGTGAGTGGGGGACACCACACACCCACGGCGTGCCCCTGCCACGGCTCCCACGGGCCTGTGTGTGCCTCCCATGTGTCTCCCGTGTGCGCACAGTGCCAGCTGCGTGTGGGTGGGACCCGTCACAGCTGTGCCTGGCCCACCCCGGAGCTGGCTGATGTGGAATGGCCTTTCCCAGCCTGCAGACAGTGGAGCAGCAGCAGGAGGCACCCAGTCCTGCACACCCAAGGGACGGGCACATGTCCCCAGCCTGGCGATGGTCACCAGCTCCTGCATGTGACCTGACCTCTGGAGCAGGCAGCGCGGTATGTGGCTGGCTCATGCTAGTCTCTCTGCTGCCATTGCTCCCCCACCTTGAGAGGCATGGGAGAGGGTCCCCACCCCCCACCTCCCATTCAGGCAGCCTTAGCAGGTCCTTCTCCTTTTTAGGCCCCGGGTGAGTGTCCTGGGGCTGCCGCTGCTAGAACCACAGAAACTTTTCCCACAGTGTGGAGGCTGAAAGTCCCACATGGCAGTGTCAGCCAGTCTGCTTCCTTCCCAAGGCTTGGAGGGGGGGAGACTCCTCCGTGCCTCTCCCCCAGCTCCAGCAGTCTGTGGTGTCCCTGGGCTGTAGCTGTGTCCCCTCATCTCTGTCAGTCTTTTTGTGGCCTTCTCCCTGTGTGTCTCTGTGTCCAAATTCCCCTCTCATAAGCACACAAGTCGAATTAGAACTAAGGCCCATCCTAATACAGCAGGACCTCATCTTAACTTGATCACATCTGTAAAGACCACATTTCCAAATAAGGTCACATGCACAGGTTCCAGGTGGACACAAATTTTGCAGACACTGTTCAACCCAGGGCAGGCCTCAACAAACTTGTCCCAAGCCCTGACAAGTCCCTGACACTCTCAGATCAGTCATCCTCAGGTCTTGGGGCCTTCGTCTCTGCACTCACCATCAGTGCCACCTCCTGCCCCCTCCTGATGGCTCAGCAGGACTGGTGTGCATGCTGCCTCCTGAGCACCTGGGGCTGGGTCCCCACCACACAGAGGACTAGACTCAACTCACATTGGTGACTCCTGCAGTGGGACCTGACCCTGAGAACCTTCTCAAGGTCAGGGACCTCCCTCTTTCCAGGACCATCTCGAGGTGTGTGCTCCACGCCCCTTTGCAACAGGGGCTGGTGCCAGGGTCTACCTCTCCCCGCATGCAAGCATGGTCTCTGGGTGGAATCAGTCCTTGAACCCCTCCAGGGAGAGGAAGCGGCTCTGGAAGCCCTGTGATCTTCGTGGCTCAGCACACACATGGGCCAGCAGAGCAGTCACCAGCACAGGGCTGTCTAGGCTGGAGTCTCGATTTACTCCAACGATCTACATAAAGACAGAGGGTTTAGATGCCATTGACTGAGGTTCTTCGAGGGCTCCCAACACACCGATTCCTGTATGACACGGTTAGGGCAGTGGAGAAATTACGGTGCGAGGACCATGGTTCAACAAGGAAGTCAAGGAAAACGCCTTGTTTCAACATTAGAGAGAGTGAGGAAGATCATGTATTAATTAAATAAGAGACTAAACAGGACAAACCTTTTGAACAGGAGACAGAACATTTAAGAATAAAACCAACATGGTGGGGAAAGGTCAGAGAAGATCCAGTAAGGCACTAAGAGTCATGCTTTTTCCATTTTCTTATCGATCAATATCACATTTTTTTCAAGCTAATGCATCCGCAGAGTTATTGCCGACCTTTCCCTCACCTCCCCATTGTGTGTAAAATCACAGCAAAATAACAAACGACTTTATAAACCCCGGAATTTTTCTGATCCAAACCCCCAGGTGAGGTAAAATCTTCCTCGAAATCTATTTCTTTTGAAAACAGGAAGAATGAGCTTCTCTACTAATTAGACACAGGAGGAGGCCTTGCCTTTAAAAATAAATCAGCCCCTTACAGAGCGTTTTATTCTCTCTGCCCGTCGGGCCGCTCTTTAAAGTTGACGAAGTGGCTCTGCGAGATCGAGGCTTCCGTGAGCAGAGGCTGAGGCGGCAAACTGCATGGACCACCGTCGATCAGATCACGCTTTCTCCATCTCAGAAACCATTTAGGTCGTTGTCCAAAATACTGCTCACAAGCTGGAGAGGAAAATCCACAGGAAAGCCGTCTTCAGGGACGCCCCTGGGACAGGCTCTGGGGAGGGACTCCAACCAGGCCAGACACACAAGCGCCGAATCTGTGTTTTGACAGAACGGCGTTTGGTGTGTTGCTCTGGAGCGTGCCCTGGAACATCAAGCAGATTCTAAGTGAAACAGAAGAAGAAAACCCATCAAGCAGATTCTAAGTGAAACAGAAGAAGAAGTGAATTTGGTTTCAAAACTTAGAGCAGAACTTTGGCGGTTTCGTTCCCAGGATGAGCTCCAGGGCCTCATGCAGTGGCAGCCAGCACCGCCTGTGACAGCCCTCCGATTCCATTCACGTGCCCGTCCTTGCTGGCTCGAGTCTGAGATCGGGTCCCCGTGCTCCATGTGAAAGGGTCCCTGTTTTCGTGCTTCCAGTCCCAAAGTGTCTCTGGCAAAAATGACAGAGAGGTGAATCGTGAGAACTGATTTTAACAAGAATTTTTGATTCATAGTAAAATAAAAATAAAGTAATTTACCTGATATTTTTTAAAAATGGACTTTCTTTCAATCTTTGAGTGACAGCAGGTAATCTAATCTAGAAACTACAGCTGTTACAGGAAAGCTCGACTAGTTTTGAGCCACTGGATTAGCATAACCCATAATTCACATAAGTCTTTTGTAAATTGTAAAGTACTATAAGGATGTAAGTTTTTATTATGACTACTATGTATTTTATGTTAGTTCTCAGTATTACTCTCATATAAGTAGCAAACTACTTAATTCTCACATATTAAAATCTTAGTCTTATTAACATGAAGACTATTTCCCATTTTGAAGTGATTAATAAAATATTTTTAAAGAAGCCACATTAATTTTTTAGACTGTACTCTACTCGTTCATTTCTGCTTAAAACTGATGGAGTTCCAGTAATGGTTTCTCTTAAATAATTTTTTAGGTAATTTTTAACGTAAAAAAATACATTCATGTGGGAATAACTTGCCAAGTGGAGATGGCTAATTGAAACTTCTCTTGTATTTGCATTTCAAAATTCAAGATCGGGTTAAAAGAAACATTTTCCTAATTAAAGTGAGTTAAATGTATTTGCTGCAGAGTCTTAGGATTGCGGCCAGACTGTCTGTGTTGGGTGACCCATCTGTGTTGGATGACCCAACTTTGTTGGATGTCCCAACTTTGTTGGGTGATCCATCTGTGTTGGGTGACCCATCTGTGTTGGGTGACCCATCTGTGTTGGATGACCCGTCTATGTTGGGTGACCCATTTGTGCTAGATAGCCGTCTGTGTTGGTGACCCATCTGGGTTGGATAACCATTTGTGTTGGTGACCCATCTGTGTTGGGTGACCTATCTGTGTTAGTTGACCTGTTCGTGTTGGGTGACCTGTCCGTGTTGGGTGGCCCTCCAGCAGCGTGAGCCACTGAGCACATTTCACATGTTCACCTAGAGCCACAGGCAGACTTCCTGTCCCCACAAAGCCAGGAGAGCGAGGTGGCACACACAGGTCAATAGGACAGAAGCGTGAAGTCCTGGTGTTAGAGGAGGGGTGTGACTGGTGGCAGCCGCAGATGGTCCAGGAGAGGGGTTGGATTCGGGGGTCCTGGGGCAAGCAGCCATGCAGGGCTGGCCACCCCAGTTGGAATGGAAAGCATCAACTACTCCTCGTTTATTGCTGAAGTGCTGGCAGAACCAGAGGTTTGGACTTCTGAATAGGGGCCCTCGCTCTCTCACTACTTGGAATTTAGTGTCATATTTGTGGGTATGGAAAAACACAACTATTTTTCCCCTTTATTGCAAATTTACAGGACAGGCTAAGTTTCCTTTGGCTGAGTCAGTTGTGGTCTCCGTGAGGAGGCCATTTCTCCAGGTTCTGAGGGTGAGCCGGGTCACCTGCACAGCTCCCTGAAGCCCTTCCTTACATCTGCGTCCTTCTGTGCTGAACGACAGAGGCAGAGCCTCAGGAGCATGAGGGGGGGGTCTCCTGAGGCTCATGGAGGTTTAAGATGTTTACAGTCTTGGAATAATCCTCGTTAATTACAGAAATGGCAACAACCGACTGAACAGCGCTCTGGATTCTGGGTCCCCCGCTGCATGGAAATCGTGTGACCTGCTCCATTCATTAGCGCCATGAATCTGGGATCCACAGAGGAAAGGAACCTGGGACTGCCCTGGAGACTCCCACTAAGAAACATGACCCCTGCCTGAAAACCACATGGGCAAGGACAGGGAGATCCCCAACAGGGAGCCCTGTGGGGGGCAATGGGGGACCACAGTCAGCTTGCGGGGAACGGTTAGAGAAGGAAATGAGGACGAGGGAGAGGAGAGACAGAGAACCCCGAGGGGCAGCCCATGGAAAGGATGCGGTGGGCACCCGGCATTGGGACAGGGAACAGCCACAGTGTGAGGACAGCCAGAGACGGAGTCCACAGTCTGTCCTGACCAGCCTGTCAGGGTGCGGATGCCCAGGGCCCCAGCACGGGCAGCCCCTGTGCAGATGGGACATTCACTAAAGATCAGCAAGGAACAGAGCTCACACAGAGCAGGAGCCACTGGAGGCCTTTAGATTGTCATCTGTCACCTACTGCCCTAGGAAAGAATGCGAAACCCTAAAATAGGAGGTGTGGGGGCTGTGGAGTGGAGGCCAGGGGCTTACAATCCTCAAAAGTGAGGGCTGTTGTCAGCTGTTTGTTTTTAGGGTAAGAAGAGTGGGTTATCAGGCCAGCACCCATCAGTCAGTAGCTCTGTTCAACATATTTGTCAAAGGTAATAGAGAAACTAGTATTATCAGTACAAAGCACATGGTTCAGAGAAGTTAATAGTGACTGTAAGGCAAGGGGAATACCTGGAAAATTGTGATTTGTTTATGCGGTTTTTACTTTTAATGACAAAAAACTCCCCTCTCTTTGCAGAGTTCACTCTGTTCTTCAAATTTCACAGCTAATTTCACCCACATGTTGAAGAAAACAACTTGCAAATAAAAGAAGAAAACTTTAACTAGAACGCTTGTTTTCTTTGGTTAAAAAAAGATTGGATGCTGGAAATCAAAATTATGAGGAGAAATATACAGGAAACAAACCGTGATCTCAGTGGCACAGCATTCTATTTTTACGTAAAACTGGGAGTTAGTTGATGTGTATTTTTGTTGAAGCCAAAAAACATCTCTACTTCTGCATTTCCTTTTTATTCTAAAGTCTGGATGAAGATTCATTGTTCTATTTACAAACCAAATGAGTCTTGTGAAGAATCGTCTACCAAGAACACAGGCCTTAGGAAATGAAGATCTAGCATATCGTGATTTTTCTTCTTTGATACAATAAAACAGAGTCTTTCATACAGAACAAGATGATCGAGTTTGCGGGGCCCCCATCCTCGAGAGGGCGTCTATGGGGGAGACCCATCCAGCATCTCCAGGACCCGGCAATGAGGGCTGGTCTCTGCAGCATGAACCACAGCCTGGGGACCTCGGGTGACCAAGGTCAGAAGGAGGCCACGAAGCACAAAGGCCATCGAGTGTCTCCAGAGCCCACAATCCCCACGCAGCCGCCCACTTGCAGCCTGAGCTTTATTTGAAATTATGGGAACATTAAAACGACGCTCACTGCAATCACGGCTGGCATCGCCCCTGCCGCGTCCTCACATCACGGTTTCAGTAAAGGGCCTGCAAACACCTCATGAGTTGGAATTGGGGGGGGGGGGATTATCCTAATTGAAAACAATGCATCTACATTTCGGTATTTTATTTTTAAATGAGATGTTTCACCTTGGTTTACATAAACAGAGAGATTTCATGATACAGTTTCCATCTTGATTTTCTGGGGACCTGTCACGAGGACGGAGAACATCTGACACCGTCTTTGAGCCCTGTCAACTGCAGCCCGCGTCTCCTCGCTCCGGGCCACGGCACCGCGCACACCCTTTGTCTAGGGAAGAGGGGGCGGCCGGGAGGCAGGTGTCTCCTCCCTTTCGTTCATCCTGTAAATCGCGTGCATGAGCGATCTCTCGCACCGACAAAGGCAGCTCACGACTTGTGCAGAGTCCCAGCACACCAATTTCTCCACCAAATTTTACCCAGACCTCCAGAAGCTTGTGGGGTCCCTACTCTTCTCCAGCCCTGCCCTGCCCTGCCCTGCGGAGCCCCGAGTGGGTTTTGCGGTGGAGGAGGCTGCGTTCCATTTGTCAACAAACACAAGTGCCATACCTCGCTGGATTTACTTTCCTCTCTCGATAACATTCTAGTATCTGAGAAAACACCTCGCTCACCCTCATTTTTAATGATATAATGAAATCTCATTTTTAATTACCTGAACAAAAAGGTTTCAACGCCATCAGATTGCTTCTCAGGGCTCCAGAACCAATTACCTACATTTCCTTTTTACTTATTGCAAATGTGACCTTTTGTTAGAATTTGATTGTGAGTCTCCTGCTGCGAGAGGGTAACCGTTGGCGTCTGGGGCCGGCTCCTCTCACGTCATGACTGCTGTTAATTTTAATCCCCTCTGATGGCTGGGGGACAAGTGGGTGTCTGGGACCCAGCACGAGCACAGACGGCGGAGGTGCCAGCTCTGTAATGAGAGGGGCCCAGGCAGTGTGGTCCTTCCAGAGACAAACCCAACCTCCTAGACATGGACGGAGGGAAAGAACAGGGTGTCCTGCGTATGGTTCTGGAATCATCTCAGCTGCTGTAAAGACATGGCAGGGCTGGGCAGCAGGGTGGGTGGGGCTGTCACCAGAGTTTCAGGGGGTGACTCCGTAAGTATTTGGTGGAATGCGAGGCATGAGGCATGCAGGCTGGTGGGGCCATTTAAATGGCTGGATCTCCTTTAGCAGGTGCAAAAAGGAGTATTTTAGTGCACCGACCCTGCATCTGTAATGGCACAAGCTACAGGTAGACTCGATGACATAAGAGTGAGAGGCTTTCTAAATAAGAACTCCCTGCTCGTGCCCGGTGTGGGGGTACCATCTCCAGGTGCTTCGAGGCCCATGGGGAGACCATGTGGCTACACTTTTTTCAAAACACCTGCCAATCCTGGCTTGGAGAGAAGGGGGTTGACAGGCCCTGAAGCAGGAAGAAGCAGGAGCACCAGGGTGTGGAGGGTCCCACCCCACCCCCCACCCAACTGAGGACAAACGTGAGGGGCTCTGAGACCTGCTGGTTAAAGGCAGGGCACCAGGTGCAGCAGGACCCCCATGTCACCACCCTGGCCCAGAGCAAATTCAGCACCAGAGCCACTGCAAAGGCAGGGGAAGGTGTGCACGAGACTGTGTGGTCACCCAGGCTGCTGCAACAGAGCCCCATGGGCAGGGGGCTTACACAGCAGACATTTAGTCCTCACAGTCTGGAGGCCGGAAATTCAAGATCAAGATGTCAGCAGGGCTGGTTCCTCCCGAAGCCTCCCTCCTTGGGCATGTAGATGGCATCTTCTCCCTGCGTCCTCACATGGTCACCCCTCTGTGAGTGTCTGTGTCCCAATCTCCTCTCCTTATGAGGACACAGGTCAAACTGGATTAGGTCTACCCTGATGAACTCATTTTAACTTAATTGCCTCTTTAGAGACCCTGACTACAAAATACAGTCATATTCTGAGGTCCTGGAGGTCAAGACTTTACCATACATATTTCGGGGGACAAAATTCAAACAATAACAGAGATAGAAATGGAAACCAGATGACACTGACCCCCAGTATCTGGTCCATTGCAAAGCACAATAAGACAAAGGTCCCTAGCAAGTTGCACGGGTCCCATCACAGCGATAAGGTGCGGGTCCCTGTCAGTCATGAAATTCAGGGAAGCACACACACAACAGTGAAGGCCTACGCCCTTCCTGAATCTTAGGGATAGAGCCGTGCGGATCAGGGACGGCGCGCTCCAGTTCTGAACTGCAGGGAAAGCAGCACAGCCCCCGAGCTCCAGACACAGCTGGAGAGCCCAAATTTCAGGCATCTTAAGTTACATGAGACTCAACTGAGGCTGAGTTCCAAACACCTCTCAGTCAAAATGCCTGTGTGCCCCCTCCCACGTCAGTAAGGACGCCTCTGACATCACAGTGGGATCGTTCCACTGGAACCAGTCCATGAAGCCGTCACTTTTACCTTTAGCTGCAGTTTTCAATGCTTATGCAGATGGGCCAGTGTGGCTGTCAGGGCCCAGGATGTTCCCATCAGCCCTCCTCAGAGCTAGGCTCGGCGTCCCCACAATGCTTTCAGGGATTCACCCTGGAAACCCTCCCATGGCTGCCACCCACTGCCCCGTGGCGGCAGGTCCCGCGGTCTTTGCTCCACTTGTGCTAAGCAGAGATCAGCAAGCATTGTCTGTCCATGTCCACATCATCCAGCCTCTGCAGCAAGTGGTCCTGCCTGTCGCCAGGTTGGGGTCAACCCCTGGAGGGGGCATGGGGCCATATTCCTGCCGCAAGCGCCCTGCGCCCTCACTGTGGGCATTCATCACCGCCTGGCAGTGCTCAGGGTGGCCGTTCCTAGCCTCATGCTCCTCCTTGGCAGGGCGCCTGGCTGCTTCTGAGACTTCTCAGGGGTCTCGGCTCTGTCACCCAAGCAGGACAGTCTGAAGACCAAGAGGTGTGGACCCGAGTTAGGTGGGATTTGACCTACTTGTCCTAAACCAGAACAAGCAACACCTCCTTTTTTGCTTTGTTTTGTTTTTTCCTTGAAAGGATTTATTGAAGCATTTGTAACCACAGGTTTTTTAAGATCATGGGTTTGTGGTTTTGTTTGTTTGTTTGTTTTAACAGAAATAACTAATTTTGTATTTCAGACAATACAGTTTGGTTACAAAGTGGCTCATGGCATTGGAAACGGAGATGCCTTTTAAACACTCTCAGAGTAAGAGGTGCCTTTTAAGTGAAAGGAGAGGCAAACGTAGCAATGTTTGGACAACCTGCAATTCTCTCCGCAAGACCCACTGACATAGTCACAGGTGGCCTGAGCTGATGGCGGCCCCCGGAGGAGGAAAATTTCAATCTGCCTCCCAGCTCAGCCTCATCTGAGGATTCCTGAGGCGCTGTACCGATGGCCGGGCACGAGCTGGAATAGAAGAGTGGGACGTGCCCATGGAGAGCCTGTGGCGCAGGTGGCACTACCCTTGGGGCTCCTGCCCACCCCAGAAGCAGCGGCAACAACCTGTCCCTAATGAGCCCTTATGGGGAAGATGCTTCCTTAGGAAGAAGGGGTCCCAGCAGCACAAAAGGCCTTGTGTCCAGGGACAAAGATGGAACGTCAGCCCCAGAGAATCTGCCTGAGGTGGGGGCTGGGGCTGGTCCCCAGGCAGGTGAGCAGGTACACACAGCAGGTCCTCAGGAGCTCTGAGTCTGGAAAGGCTGGGGGGCAAGAGAAGGGGCCAGGGGAGAGGCCTGCAGAAGAGCCTCCTCCAAAGCCCCTGACCCCGTGGTGCCCCTCATCCATGGCCGCCAGGCTTCGGACCCCCACTTGGGGGTCTCTTCCCACCTCCCCAAAGCACAACTGGGGAGGATGCGTTTCTGAAGTGTTCATCTGGACCTGGAGTGGATTTTATCCCTGAAACATTTCCACATAGCTTGGAAGTCACTGAAATAACACCACTGATACCTCAGCTACGTCGTTTCCTGTTGGAAAACTTTTCCTGCTGGAAAGTGCACACGGAGTGGCAAACTTCCAGTGCGAGCAAACGAACTTTGAATCAACCCACTCACGGCAGGGGCTGCCCCCAGAACACATGATGGCCATTCTCGCCGCAAAACAAGCTGCATTCATTACTGTGGCTGCAATAACTCACCTGAGCATGCAAATGCATGTGCACAGGAAAGAGGCGTCCTCGGTGGTACATAATAAAATTAGATTAGCAGAAGCGTCAGCAATATCCACGATCCTAATAAAGCGCCTCCCGTCCCTGCGCTCGGGGGAGAGGCGCGGAGTGATTGAAACACACCCATCTGCAACAGCATTGCGGCCAAGTGGCCCCGAGTACACACATTAAAATAAAGAGCTGCTCAGGAAGACGAGAAAATGAGGATCAGTGCGTTCACCAAGTGACTGTGTTGGAAATTTAATTGTTTCCAAAGCACAAGTCACAGGAAGAAATGACAAGAGGAGCAGGCGGCCCGGGGAGGCGAGGCAAGGTGAGGGGCCACCAGCCCACAGAGCAGGGCCACCCCGCTGAGACTCTGGGGAAGTGGCACACTTTAAAAGGACAGTTTTCCTGCTTTTGTCCCCTAAGTCCTCCAGTCCTTCCAGCAGCTCTCTGAAGTCAGGGCCACACAGCTCAGAAAGGGGCCGGGTGGAGGGAGAAGGGGAGATGTCTACAGAGAGAGAGGCTGCTCCAGGAGGGGACAGAGGACGGAGGGATGGAGGGGACGGAGGCCTGTCAGCCTCCCCTCCCTTCACCCCAGAGGGAGCAGCAGGCTCTGGGAGGGCAAGTGCCCCCTTTTCCCGGCCTGGCCCGTCTGCCCGCTCTCCTGCCCCCTCCCTGCTGCACCCCTGAGCCCCTGGTTTGCTGCTGGAGGGCGGGAAGGGAGAAGGGGCCGATTCCCACTCCTCAGCCTGGGCGCTGCCGCAGCCGGGCCTGGGCTCCGGGCTCTGCAAACCCTGGCCCTGCTGTCCTTGCGGCCTGGGACAGGTGGCTCTCTGCCATAGTCACTGTCCCTGCAGCTCTCAGCTCCCATCACCTGCGCCCTCAGTCCCTAGTTGGCGTTTCTCCCTTGGGGCACTCAGGGCGGGGTGGGTTTTCCAGGGCACCCCCTGAACACCACGGTCAAAGGAAATGGCCCATCACAGCCCCACGCCAGTCAGTGCTGCAATGGACACACAAGGAGGGAGTTTTAAGCAGAGATTTACTTGTGTGTGTGTGTGTGTGTGTGTGTGTGTGTGTGTGTGTGTGTGTGTGTGTTTATGTATGGTATATGTGTGTGGGTGTGTGTGATATGTGCGGGGTGTGTGTATCTGTGTGTATGTGTGTGATGTGTGGTGTGTGTATGTATGTGTGTGGTGGTTTGTGATGCATGTGTGGTGTGTGTGTGTAGTGTGTGGTATATACATGTGTGTGTGTGGTGGTTTGTGATGTGTGTGGTCTGTGTGTGGTGTACACATGTGTATGTGTGTGGTGTGTACTGTATGTGTGTGTGGTGTGTGATGTATACATGTGTATGTACGGTGTGTGTGTGTGGTGGTTTGTGATGTATGTGTGGCATGTGTGTGTGTGTGGTATACACATATGTATGTGTGTGGTGTGTACTGTGTGTGGTGTACACATGTGCATGTGTGTGGTGTGTATTGTGTGTGTGGGGGGGTGTGGTGTGTGGTACATGTGTGTGTGTGGTGTACACATGTGTATGTGTGTGGTGTGTACTGTGTGTGTGTGGTGTACACATGTGCATGTGTGTGGTGTGTATTGTGTGTGTGTGTGTGTGTGTGTGTGGTACATATGTGTGTGGTGTGTACTGTGTGTGTGGTGTGTGGTGTACACATGTGTATGCATGGTGTGTGTAGCGTGTATATTTGTGTGCATTCCCACCTGCCCTTGCTCCTCTGCACTTGTGCCAGGCTGGCCTGGGGAGCGTCAGCCTGGGGCACAGGGTAGGCTGCCTGTCACTCCCATGGCCACCCTGGATCGGCCACACCTGGGCTCCCGCAGCTGTGAGTGACCCCAGCCAGGTGGAAGAACCGCCCCTTGGAGCCCTGGCTAAACTGGTGACCCAAACCCTAATAAACAAGGGAGACTCTGTTGCCCGAGCCCTTGACCTCTGGGGTGTTTGCTGTGCAGCGCTGCAGGGAATCGATAGCTTCCCATCGCTCGGAGGACTCACCACGAGGAAGATGCCATCACGGCAGCTCACGGGGCGGGAAGCCATGTTCACACTTGTGAATCCTCACACTCAGCTCCAACTTGGTTTTCTGTGTTAAATTCTACACAAGGTATTATACAAATGCGAATATTGGTCCAGTGACATGGGGCAACTCAGAACCACGTTCCCAGCCCATGAAGTCAGAACTAAAATGCTTTGGGGGAACTAAAATGTAGCCTTTATTTTAAACATTTACATTAAATAAATTAATGCATTGCTAATTGTTAACCAGGTAAGCACAACAGTAGTGAAAATGTGTGAAAACTTAGAATGCATTTGATTGAAGATGTTGGCTAATATGGGGATTATGAAACCCAGCCTGCTCTGGTTTGTAAATGGACAGTATGCAGGGTTTTCCTCCTTTTACCTGCAGTGTACGTGGCCTTTATCGATGTGCCCCATGTGAAGATTTTAGAGAACTTCATGGAGTAAAAGCATACTTCCTACTAAACGTTATAACCCTGAGTTCAGATCAACATTCTTTCTGTAAGAATATTGTGCTCACTGAGATGCCGCTGTACCTTTTTAGAATGTATTTTCCTACTCAATCCACACTTTATGTGTGTGTGTGTATACACACACACACACACACACATACATAAATTAATTATTATTTTATTTTTTACTTTTTGGTGGCTGGCCGGTAAGGGGATCCGAACCCTGCCCTTGGTGTGATCAGTGCTCGCTCTAAGCTGGCGAGATCCCCGGCCAGCCCCGCTAGTGCTTTGCTCACCATGGCCCTGTGCTCTTGCAAGCCTTTATACATTTTGACTCATTTAGGTAATTGAGAGAGGGACTTGTTCTTATATGAATGAAACAAAACTCTTTAAAAGCACAAGCACATCATAGCTTCAGTTCTCAAAGGTTTTGGTCTCAGGTCCCCACATAATCTTAAACATTATTGAGGACCCCAAAGAGCTTTTTTCTGTGTGGGTTATATGCATTGCACCAGATTAGAAATTAAAACTGATCATTTAAAAATATTTATTAATTCACTAAAAATAAAAACAGATCTATCACATGTTAACATAAGTAGCATGTTTTTATTAAAATAATTTTTTCAAAAAATAACAAAAACAATGGCATTGTTTTACATTTTTGAAATCCCTTTAATGTCTGGCTTAGTAAAAGACAGCTGAGTTCTCACCTCTGCTTCTGCATCTAATCTGTTTTCATATGTGGTTTTTTCTACAGAGAAATCCAGCCTCACATAGATATGTAGCCGGAAAAGAAATGTGTATTTTCATTGTATCTTCAGATAATTTGGATTATTTTTCTTTGACATTACACCAAAACTCAACAAATTAGAGTTTCCTAAAGCTTACTCACAAAGTAAAATTTGAAACTATCTCAATAAACTTTATATTCTGGCAGATTAAACTCCATTGGTCCATCTTGCACTTTGAATGGTGGGTCTTTTAACCATGCATAAGTCTGTAACAACTTGCACTGGTCACTAGCAAATGATTGCTTAATTGGGTCAAACAGATCTTCCATGTGTCAACGCATTTCATTTTACAAAATAAATAAATCTTATTCATTAATATCATCATTAATCTTATCAGAAAAGTCTGTAAGTATTGGGGAAATTGCTCACGGTGGCAGGTACAAGTTTCCTAAAATTCTAGTATTTGCGTGAAAGTTCAGTTGTTTACATTGACAACAAACACAGTTCACTGTAGAACTGAGATACCAGAGTCTGAATAACCAGGTTGCCTGTCGGTTTTTCAAGAGGAGGTGGGTTCCTCAAGAAAAGCAGTTTGAGCAGCTCACAGCTCATGCACATCCAAACCACGGAGGCATGCTCGGGGCAAGCCCTGTGTGTGCTCCCATCCCCTCTCGTGCCATAGCAGAAAGACCTAAGTCACACTCAGGACCAGATAAAGCTACGGTTTCTCCTTCTCAAGGCGGTCTTCGGTGGAGCTGGATTCTTGCTGCTGCACATGCAGGGTGTAGAGCATGGCCCACCAGGAGAGTCTGTTGTCCCTGCAGAGACACAGACGCTTCACACAGCACTAACTGGCCCATCCAGTGCAAATGTCAATGCAGCAGGGCAGCAAGTGAGGTCTGTCCTGGGGTGAACGATGTCCATACAATGCACGTCCACCAGTACCTGCGGGCATGACCTTCGCTGGAAACAAGGGCTTTGCAGATGCAGTCAGGTTCAGATGAAGTCACACACACTGACCAGTGTCCTTGGAAGAAGAGGGTCTCTGGACACAGAGACACAGGACAGAAAGCCATGTGATGATCGCGGCAGAGACTGGAGAGATGCAGCCACAAGCCCAGGACTGCCAGGAGCCAGGAGAGACCTGGGACAACTTCTCGTGCCCGGCCCCCAGAGGGTGGCAGCCCCACTGATGCCCTGATCCTGGACATGTGGCCTCCAGAACTGTGAGACGATAAACTCCTCCTGTTATAAACCACCTGGTTTCTGGTACTTCTTTACAGCAGCCACAGTGAACAGAACATCTTAGTGTTACTGTGAAAATCGTTCTGAGCTGTTGGTGCCCTGACAGGGCCTCGGGGAGCCCCCAGGGATCCGTGGGACGCACTTGGATAACGGCTCCTGCAGGACGCCCGTCCTTTCCAAGGCTGCGCCACTGGCTGGCTGATTTCCTCTGACGGCTGCGCTCTCAGAGCACCATGGAAGCCACGCGTGCGCCAGGAAGGTGAAAGGGACCCAGAAGGGGTCTGGGAAGTGATTCTTTGCTGACTTTTAGGATCATGAAATTACGGGTCAAACGATGCACACACGCAGCAGGTAAACTGGGTGACTTCCCCTGCCCCATGCCCGGTGGCCCTGCAGAGACCGTGTCAGCATCCTGAGGTCCTACCAACAGGAACCCCTGTCTACTCAGCCCCCGCCACGGTGGAGAGACCGGGGAGCAGCCTGGCCCTGGTTGGGGTTTTAGGTAACATTACCCTTCGACTTTGTCTTGTTTATTTTTTCCTTGACCACTTATCAGGGTCGCCCCTTCATGCCACTAGATACAGCTCTGACTCGCTGCTTCCAATCGCTGTTGAGCAAGAACAGAGCCAGCGATTTCCCTATAGAGCAAACGCACGCACGAAGATGCCCGAGACGAGCAGGGTCAGGCGGGGTGACCAGAGCTCTCGCGCCTGCAGACCTGTGTGTGCCTCGCGCTTGTGACAGCTCCCACAGTGACCCACAAGGGGGCCAGTCGGCTGTGCTTCACAGAAGGAGGACCAGAGGCTGAGAAAAGCCGGGCAACTCCCCCAGGAGCGCACCTCTGCAGGGAGGAAGCTGCGTTTGAGTCCACGAGGGTGCGGGCTGGGGCCTCTGCCAGACGGTCTGATGCTTCGTGACCTCTTCCCTCGGGAGGAGCGAGAGGTGAGGAGCCCGGGCTCCGTTCTGTTTTCTTCTCTTCTGAACAACCACGTTTATCCGCAGAAGAAGTCTTCGAGTCAACGTGACAGTGCCGTCCGAGCTGCTGTCACTCCCCCGGCCGTTGTTACCCCGCGTGCTGCAGATCTGTGCTTTGCTTTGAAATTGCCACACATGCGCGCTGCTCCATGTCCTCAAGGGACGTGGGGGACAGCAGCTTGTAGTGAGGATCCACAGCGATTCTGCATTTCCTCGCAGCCTTGCATCCTTTCCTCCAGGATGTCACAGGAAGAGCGAACACCTGGCTGTGCCCCAGAGCCATCAGTGGCAGTGCTATAGCACATGTCCACTCCTGGTGTCCGGGCTGCCCGGGGGATGGGCTCCCCACCCCAATCCCTCCAGGTGGCTGCACATTCTGGGGCAAAATGGAGTGAAATGGCAAGGCACCTGCCTGGCAGCAAACGCCACAGTGATCAGAGCCCCCACCTCACTCTTGGAAGCCTCCAGTGTCACCTGCAGCATGTACCAAATGCTGAGCCTTGCAACCAGCTGAGAACTCAGAAATGTGTGTGGAATTGACTGTGGGGTCGGCCCGCAGACCTGAGGCATGGAGAAGGGAACCGGACCCCCCCCCTCCCACAACCAGGCACACCATGCCAGCACCTTGGGCACACCTGGGGACCCGAGGCATGGAGCTGAGGACCAGACACACCCCACAACCAGGCACACCACCAGAGCCAAGCAGCATGCCAAAAACATCACCTCCATGTGGGTGGCCCACCACAGCCACCACAGTAACCACGGCTGCTGTGAAAGCGGCTAGACGCCACAACCACCATGCAAATGGCCTGCCAACCATTGGAGTGCATTGACACAAGGAGAGTCTCCAGCAGAGACAAAGAAAAGAAGGGGACGTCTCTCTCCACAAAGCCCATTCCAGAGTGACAGAAGAAGCTTCTGCTCTGTGATAATATTGGGGGACCTGATCACACCTCTCAGCATTGGACAGGTCATCTAGGCAACAAATCAACAGAGTAACCATTACTCTTTCAGAAGGAAAGAAGACATCTAGGGTTGTCAGAGGGGGGAGGGGGAGGGAGGGAGAGACTGGACAAGGGGCATAAAGGATAATTACGGTTTGTAACAATATATGTGCCAGTAATATTGATTCGATCAACATATCTCAATGATGAACCCAAAAATACATATAATCAATTTTGATTCAATAAAAATTAAAAAAAAAAAAAAAAAGAAGCAGCAGCGTGTGTGGAATTGACGACGTAGCCACAGTCGCACGTGTTTTCTAAGTGCGAGCACTGGCCGGCTGTTTTCATCGGTGGCTCCACGGCAGTTTTGTCGGGAAGGTCATTTCTGAGCCATTCGATTCCACTTCTCGACCGTCAGAGACGAGGGGTGCCGTCCCCGCGGGGGCGCGTCCTTGTGCTCCCCACGGTCCTGTGGGTGCGTCGCTCTCCCCACTTGTGCGGGCGCGGCCACGGCGCAGGCAGACGGGGCTGCAGACAGGTGTGCGACTGACGCTTGAAGGCCCCGGGGTAGCAAAAAAATGCCCTGCTTGGTCACAAAAGTATGAGTCGCCCGACCAAGTCAAAGCACAGCATCGGCCACAAACTCCTCACGTTTTCTTTCCTTGGTTTTCATCTCCCAGTGTTGATTTTAGCAGGACGTGTAGACTAAGAGTCAGGCCCAACAAGGAGGCTGGAGAGAATTCTGCAAGCTTCGCCCTCGCTCCGTTCACGCCACACCTTCCTAAGCGGAGCCCCCGCGTCGTCTCTGCTATGGTGTGTGCGTTTGTGCACTTAGCCCCAGACCGTGCCCCTGTCTGGAACGAGGTGTTTCATTGCTGATTAGAGGAGGGGGCATGTCCCCCACGAAGCGGGGGGCAGACAGCGCAGCACTGGGCACGGGCTCAGCCTTAGGTGCTGTCTTTTGGCCCGTCCCTCCGGCTGTCCACAAATTCTGGGATGGGGTGGCTTCTCCCGGGGAGCCCACCCCGCTGAAGCTGCGGTGCTCTGCTGTGCAGGCCGGTGGTGCAAAGTGAGCATCCGTGGCCTCGAGTTGCGTGGCAGTCACAGACAGTCGGAGGCCTGCTTCCCGTCAGGCAGTGCCCGTATTTCCCGAACGACACTCAGTGTCACCCAGCAGCTGGCAGCATCTGACGCTGGTGCCTCTGGTCAGGACGTGAGCAGGCGGCTCCCACAGGGAGGCTCAGAGCAGAGATCTGTTTTCAGCAGCATCGACAGTGGAGGGAGGGAAGCCCAGGACCCGGGGAGCAGGCAGGGGCAGGCGTGGGGGGCACCCTTCTCCCCCATTTGGAGCTGGCCCTCCAGGCTCCTCCGTGGCCCTCTGAGCACAGTCCTTCCATCCTCCCGTGTCTCTGAGGGATCCCTTGCAGCTGACCCCCCTGCCCCTGGCTCCCAGCCCTGCAGCCCCCGACCCGGCTCCAGCCTGCGGCCCACAGCCCCAGGGCCCCAGACTCCTCACAGCCGCGTGGCGTGTGCTGAGCTGGGTAAAGCCTCCCATCCTGATCCTGGCCCAGGGTCCTCCCTGAGTCAGACGCCCAGGGCCTCCCAGGGCCCCTTCCACGCGACATCCATCCAGCAGCTTCCTACATTAGTGCGCAGGTATTTTCTCAGCCCCCCATGAGCAGACGCTGAGCAGGGCTGAGGACCCTGCCATGGGTGAGGACCCTGCCATGGGTGAGGACCCTGCCATGGGTGAGGACCCTGCCATGGGTGAGGACCCTGCCATGGGTGAGGACCCTGCCATGGGTGGGCGGACACAGATCTGCCCACGTGGGGCTCACGCTCTCGGGAAAGAAGCAGAAAAGCAGCCGGGAACTCACAACGGAGGAAGAGGGCTCAGAGCGCACTGAGGCCGGGAGAGCGCGGCCGGGGACGGGCCAGGGAGGCTGCGGGCGCGGGATGGTCAGGAGGCCCTCGAGCTGAGACAGACGGACAGAGGGACGGAGGGACAGGAGTGGCCACGTGGGCTGGGGGGCAAGACTCCCACACAGAGAGTAGGCGGGCAGCAGCCATGCCGCACGGCGGGGACATGTGTGAGGGTACCTGAGGGGCTGCAGGAGGGTGGCAGGTGGGGGACAGCAGGTGGACAGTGGAAGCCCGGGGCCTGGGGGTGGGGACGGGACTGATCACCTGAGGACATTGCCCCAGCTGCAGGGTGGGGTCTCTGCGCCCCTGGGAGGGTCACCTGTGGTTGTCCCCATCCCAAGGGAGCATGACATTAAATAACAAATAAAAGAGGTTAAACAGAATCGCCCAAGACCCAGCAGCTCCACCTCAGCGTGTGCACCAAGGAGTCAGCAGCAGGGTGTGGAAGGGACACCTGCGCAGCCGTGTTCCCGGCAGCATCATCCACAATCGACAACAAGGGGAAGCCACCCGGTGTCCGTCAGCGGACGACAGACAAGCAGCGAGTGTCCCATCCGCGCACTCGAACGTCACTCAGCCTTAAGAAGGAAGGGGATTCCGACGCACGCGGCGGCGTGGGTCAGCCCGGAGGACACTGTGCTCGGGGAAATACGCCAGACACGAAAAGGTAAATACTGGATGGTCCCACTCCATGAGTCAACGGGAGTCACGTTCAGAGACAGAAAGCAGAGGGGCGGATGCCAGGGCCGGGGGCTGGGAGGACGAACAGTTCTGGAGGTGGAGGCGGTGAGTGCACCTGACGCTGCAGAGCCGTGCACCTAAAAGTGGTGAAGTTGGTAAACTTCATGTTTACGTATTTTACCGTAACTTTAAAAATGTGATATATACCAAACCATTAAACCGTCCACTTTAAATGGGTGAATTGGAACGGCACGTGAGTCCTGTCTCAACAAAGCTGCCAAAGCAGCAGAAGCAAAGCCCGCTGAGAGGGAGGCGTGGAGGCAAGCGAAGCTTCCCCTGGCTTTTGAACATTCTCATTTTACACAGACTGTGCGACTGGCCCTGACACCTGGCCCTTGGTGTGGAAATTGCCCCCTGCCGCACCCTGAGCCACTCCTGACACTGTGCTCATCATCTCCTGACACTGTGTGGGACGTCATCTGTGAGGGGACATCTGTGCTCAGATCTGGCCACGGGTGCCCAGCGTCTCAGGACAGCCCCTCCCTAAGCACCCCGCCCCCCATGCCTGTCTCAGGGTCTCATCAGCTCTGACGGCCCCTCAGAGGCAATGGGCTCACACCTGCATGCCCTCCCTGGACACGGTCCTGGGTCCTGCCCCCACCAGCTGTCCATTGGCCTGTCTGCCCCCTCCCTGCCTCCTGCTCACACCGGCACCCAGCTGAGCTCAGGTGGGACTGCTGATCTGTGAGACAGCTGCGCTCCCTGGGCAGCGGCCCGTGGGCAGTGCCCCCCAGCTGACTTAGTCCTGCACCCACCGAAGAGCCCAGGGAACACCCAAGGAGCCAACACACCACCCCGCAGAGTCAGCAGACCCAGGAGCAGCCTCGGGGCAGGGACGGGCCAGCAGGTGGGTGGCCAGTGCTGGAAGGTGAGTGGAATGACAGGCACTAAGGATTTAAAACAAGTTTTGCTTGCTTTTGTTTATTTAGGATTTTAATGGCAATTTAATCTGATGTGAATTCACCTCTCAAAGACTTTTTCTTCTGATCCTGAATGGTTTGTTTTATTTTCCCTGGTGTTAGTGCTACACCGGATTGAATTTCAAGACTCTAAATCACTTTCTAAGCTACATTAAGAAAATGCAAACTTACAAAGCAGCCACATTAAGGGAAAGTCATTCTGCAATGACTGAAGGGATCCACTGAGGGTTTTCATGAGATCAGTGCTCTTAACGTGTTGAAATGGATGTCCATGGATCAGGCTGCTTCGGAGACAGCCCCTGAGACAGAGCAATGCCTCAATTGCCAAAGAGAAATTCACCCCAGACACTGCAAACAGCCACAAGCTTCTGGGCAAGGCCCCACCTGCCCAGCAGAGGACCCTCCTGCTGCCTTATGCGACGTCCACCGACTGCTCATGCCAAGCCCACCCCCAACTCCCAGTCAGGGAGGAGGAGTGATTCCCAGGGAGCTGTCTGGGAGAGTGGTTTGTTTTCACAGGGCTGTTAGCTCAGGTTGCAAAGGTATTTTCAGTGTCTGCAGAGGAAGGTGTTCAAAGCACGAAATCATGGCCTGGAGACCTCCCAGCCCTTTGGTGTGTGTGAGAGAGAGAGACAGAGAAAGATAAATGCAAAATCAGCCCTTCAATCTGTTGAGTTCTACCATAAATACAGTATTTACACTCTGACTGCTCATCCAGGAGACCCCCACACACCACACGCACACCAGCATGCACACCACATGCACACCACATGCACACCACACGCACACCACACGCACACCACACGCACACCACACGCACACCACACGCACACCACACGTGCACACCAGCACGCACACCACACGCACACCACACGCACACCACACGCACACCACACACACACCAGCACAGACCCCAGAACTCACAGCTGACTGCAGAGAGTGGGGGTCTGCATCAGACGCTGGAGACTGAGGGGCTGGGAGACGCCCAGGCCTCTGGCCAGCAGGTGGGGTGGGGCCATGCTAGCCGCGCTGTAAGTCTAGCTTTGTGACTTTGGGCTCAGCGGTGATTCTTTCAGAGCTGCAGTTTCCTCCTTTGTAAAACTAAGATATTTGTTTTTTTTTTTTTTTTTTTTTACTTTTTAAAACTTTATTGATTTACCACCTGATCAAGGCATAGGCTATTTTAACAGTATTATACATAATATTTTTACATAGAAAACTTTACGTAGCATTTCATATTATATAATTCTGCTTATTCTTTCAAAAATGTATACATCCATTGGGCAAGGAATGCTTTTCATTAAATTATCAATATTAAATGCACTTAATCATTGTGTATAGATTAAACCAAAGTATTAACTATTAACTAACTTTTAGACATTTTAAAGAGGTAAAATATACATTTTGCACATAAAGAAATATTCGATGTAAATATGCAGATAAAATTTTTAAAAAATTAGAACACTGAGAAAAACTACACCTTTGATGAATGTCTTTTTTTTTGCACCAACAATGGACCTTTTAAACACTGGATGTAAAAGCATTCGGGGTAATTTTTCTTGTCAGTAGACAGTGACAAACAGACGAAATTCCGTATCTCCAGTAATAAGCCATTCAACCTAAATTCTTTTTTGTGAATAAATCTATTCTTTCTCATGGTAAATGTGGCTTGTGCTACTCAAACACTAGTGAAAAGGGTGTGTGTGAGTCGGCAACATCGGGCCAGACGCCATTTATTTAACAAAGTTTTGGAGCGGAGTGAAGCATTTTCCAAGGCCTTATTTCTTTCTCAGAATGCTTTAAGTGTTGATTATATGTGCTGGGTCTCTAGAGAAGTTTTTATTTGTTACAGTACTGCTGTTTTGAGCAATTTTGTTTTTCTTCATTGTCTGTTAAGGAAATCACCAGCTTTGGCAACTTAACAACAAACGGTGGATGGGAAATATTATTTCTAATACGCATCTTTAGAGTCAAATTCACCTTTTCCCTGTACTACTCACATAAAACTAAGATATTTGACTAGGTGATCTCTGATTCATGCAAGATCTTTATATAAGTCACACCTGCATGGGAATCTGAACAAAAATACAAATAATAAAAATTAGAGGGACATCCCTTGGGTTTGCAGAAGGTTGGTAGCTATGATGGAAAGCGTTTGCTCAAGTAAAGTAAGATGTTACAGATTTTCACCCCCTTCAGATCTGCTCAGGCCTTAGCCAGGACACGCACTCTATGAATGTGAAAGTTTGCGTTTGTGGCAGGATCGCAATGCACATCTGTCCAGCGTGTGAACACTCAGGGGTGACAAAGACAGAGGCTGCTCCGTGCCCCTCGCCCTCGACGTGTCAGAATCGCCAGGGTCCAGCCCCTCCAGCACCCACCCTCTTCTGCCTATGAAGAGTGTCCTTGAGTTCAAGAGCTGTGCACCTCCCAGGGAGACGGCAAGGTACAGTCTGAGGTCCATTGAGCCTCCAGGGCTGGACCAGGATGGTGCGGGTGCATCCCATGGACAGGCCACAGCAAATAGGACAGATAGTGGGACAGCCTTGCTGCATTTTAGCACCATGGAGGGCACCAGCAGGGAGGCAACGATACCCTCAGAATTAGCACCCATGCCTTGAACAGTGGTGCACAGGCGAAATAATGAGACATACGTGTAGATCATTTGTATAGAAGTTTTCAGAGTCAGCTAATTAATAAGGATTTCATACTCTGAGTTCTATTTAACAAGGAACACACATGAATTGGTAAAATCAACATATAACCTCAGGTGCTGGGCTGAAAGGCCCCACATTTGGATGAACACATTCCACCTGTAACTTACACATGCATTTGCCCAGTAATGATTCAGAAATGCTTTTGGCGTCCACTTGGTGCAGTGATGACAATGCGCTGTCGTGACCTTTCTTCTGTCTGTCTCTCACCTCCAAAAAGTAGCTCTCTGAATTGGCAACTTAAAACTTCTTCATCACTCTCTGGGTGGGCCCAGGGACAGGCAGACAGCAGAAAGCTAAAAGCACTGTCCGCAGTGTTGCCCTAAATCCCAAATCCCAAGGGAACACTTCCCATGGCTGGGAAGGAAAGTGCTGTCCTGTCTCCCTTCTGGTGGAACACCTCCCTCTAGTATTACAGGATCATGCTAAAACATTTGGTGCAGGTATGGGTGTGAAGTCATAACAGAGAGAGCTCCAGAGTTAATTGGAGGATGAGTCTGGCCTGTCCAGGGAGGGCAGCAAGTGCAGGACGATCCCACGCCCAAGCCACACCCACCCACACAGCCACACCTGCAGGAAACTTATGGATGAGCAATGCTGATAGCCCCACCCCCAGGGGGCTACACACTTCCAGCAAGAACCAGACCTCACAAACCACAGGAGTAAAATGAACTAATGGTACAATCTTCTGATGCAAAAAAATGAGTTCCCACTTTTTACCAGATTGGAATGGATTAAAAAAGAACAATAATGCCCAAGTTTGCAAGGCTGTAGGAAAAAGCTCACTCTTATACACTGTTGACAGGGGCACCAATTTGCAAAGCACTCCTAGAGCAGACTTTGGCAGTGCCTGTGCACGTGCTTCCATACAGCATTCCATTGTGCCAACTCATTCTAAAGAAATAATTAAGTCTTCTAGCTGCCACCAGTAAGTGGCTGGTACTGGGTTTGCCCTACTGCTGTAAACCACTACAAAGGCTGTACAGGCTTCCTAAAGTATCTGTTTGCAACGATTAGACAGCCACTGACCGGACAGTAACAGTGACACTGACAGCTGACTTCTCCACAGAAGGCCTGGAAGCCAGCAGACGATGAAGTGGCATCTTTAGTGCACTAAAGAAAATATCTGATATCCCAAAATCCTGTACTCAGGAAATCTATCTTATAAAAATAAAGGTAAATAAGAACTGAAAAAACTAATCACTAGCAAACCCTCATGTAAGAAATATTATAGGACATTCTATAAAACTAAGAAAAATGATCTGCAGAAGAAGCACAGAAATTTAACAATAACTAACTACATCTAAAGGGTAAATACAAAAGACTCCTGTCCATTTAAAGTAACAATAATAATGACGACTTGTGAGGCTTATAACATACAGAAGTAAAAAAGATGGGAATGGGTAAACTGAGTTGAGCTGCCATGCAGTGCTCGTGTTGTTTGAGATGTGGTAAACTACTAATAAAATATTACAAAAATGAAGGATATAGTGTGTAATTTCCAAGATAATCATTACAAAGACATTAAAACAATAAAAAGACACTAAAAGAAAGAACCAAAACAGCTAACAGAGGAGAATACATGTAATTTTTTTTTTTTTTAAGATGACCGGTAAGGGCATCGTAACCCTTGGCTTGGTGTTGTCAGCACCACGCTCACCCAGTGAGCCAACCGGCCACCCCTATACAGGGATCCAAACCCGTGGCCTTGGTGTCAGCAGCACCGTACTCTCCCGAGTGAGCCATGGGCCGGCCCGAGAGTACATGTAATTTTGAAAATACTTGTTAATATGAAACCGGCAGCAACAGTGAAATACAGGTAAGACACAGACAGCAAATAGCAAGACGGTCAAAGCCAACTAGATCAGAAATTGTTGAATGTAAGTTGACTAAACACTCGTTAAGAGAAAACCAGACATGACCAGACAAGTTTGTAAATATGTAATATAATAATGTCTTTTAATCTAAATACCCGGCAATCGAAGGTTGTTTTAATGAATATGCCTCCGAACAGGGAGCACCGAGCAGCCACTAAAATGACAGTCTAGACGTGCGGTTTCAACCTACAGTGATGTTCATACTGTCATGAACTAAGCAGGTTACCAAATGGTATCTAGAATGTAAGATACGTATTTTTATTTACATATGAACATGTAAATAAAATTGTTTAAAAACACTTACATAAAAATGTTATTTGAGACTAAACATACAGTGTAACTATTATTTTTATAACAAATTTCCTGGCTGGCCAGTTATCTCAGTTGGTTCGAGTGCAGCCTTATCACACCAAGGTCTAGGGTTCAGATCCCCACACAGGCCAGCCACAAAACAAAAACCAATAAGTTTATAAAATCTTCTGTCTTCTCTAGAAATTAAAGACGTGCCCCTGCTACTCTAAGCCAGCTGCCAGATCAGGACTCAGGGTCCCGGGCCCTGGTCTCCTTCCAGGGCCATGGGCTCTGGGGCCAGGAAGGGTCCCGCAGAGCAGGACAACGCCGAGGGGGAGGCTGCGGCCTCTGCTTCCGTAACTCAGGGGCCTGCACCGGATCAAGCAGGATCCAGTCCCCTGCAAGGATGAAGACCAGACCGAAGCCTGCATGGGAACATGAGAACGCAGCGCCTCACACAGCAGGGCCCAGGCCGCCCCGGACGCTGGGGGCACCCTCTGCCCGCCTCCATGTCACACTCACACTCTCTCCTTTCTCCCTCTCTCTCTTCTGTCTCTCTCCTTCCTCCCTCTCTCTCTTTTGTCTCTCTCCTTCTTGCACACATTCACACACTCACACTCTCACACATTTACACACTCACACAACCGCACCTCGCGCCCACACTCACACACAGCTCTGCATCTCCCTGTGCCCTGCCTACACCCCTTCCAGCTGCAGCAGGACCTCCTTCCTGCAAAGAGGGATGTGGCCACCAAAAGCGCAGGGACACACCATCTCAGCCTCACCCGTGTCTACAGTAGCTCAGGGGAGGATTCAAATGGACCTGGCTGGCTCATTAGTCCAGTCTTGGGCCAATCACTGTCGGCAGGTGGGTGGGGTGTGATGATGTCCAGGCTGGGCCGCAGGCTGACGCCGAGGTGGGGGGCATTGTGATTGACAGTCATGCAAGAGCCACTGCATTTGGGGTTGGGGAGTGACTCTCCACAGTGGGGATGCTGTGATCAATGTGTATCAACTGCACTGGGTGAGGGGCTCAGACATGCATCAGCTGCAGAGCCCCTCACTCACGGAGCTCACCTGGCAGCCCCAACACATGTGAGAGTCAAGTGTGGACAGCCATGGTTAGCCAGGGTTGGAGGCACAGAGCCCAGCCCCCAGCCTCTGCTCCCCCTGTCCTCAGGAGGCTCTCACCAGGGCTCACTGGGGACAAACAGACCTCAGCCTCTCTCAGGCTCTTCCACGCTGTGGTTCCAGGGCTACCTTGCAGACCAATGTTAACACAAGTGCCACCAGCACCTGACCCCCTCGCCAGGGAGCCAAAGAGCGTTTGGGTCGTGTTGAATTCCACACTGTGTCCCACCGCCTCAGCGTGAGGCCCAGGGAGTCACACAGAATCCTCACCTCTGGTCCTGGCCTCCACCAACATTATTAACATGTGACAGCTCACATACTAATCTGTTTCTGTTGCTTATAACAGAATACCTGAAACTGGGTAATTTGTAAAGAAACAAAACTTATTGCTTATGCTTTCAGAGGCTGGGAAGTCCACAGTCCCAGGGGCCACATCTGGTGAGGGCTTCTTCTCGGTGGTGAGTCTCTCCAGCAACTAAGGATGTCACATGCACGTCTGGGCTGAGCCAGAGAGAGCCAACCTGCTCCATCGCTCTCCTTATAAAGCTGTTAGAACCACGCCCATGATAACTTACGGCTCCGTGAACGGATCACAGTGCTCACAATCCAATCACCTCTCAAAGACCCCAGCTTTCATATACCGTAATAGGATTTCCCACCCTCTTAGCACTGTTATAATGGGGGTCAAGCTTCCAAAACATGAACTTCGGGGGAACACACTTGACCCATAGGTGCTTGTTTTAATTTTTTAAGATCATCAGTGTGGTGATGGAGGGTGAAGACTCAGGACTGTATTGAAAGGACTCAGCAACGTGGAGAGAGCAGACGCGTGTTCAAAAGTGCTCCTGCCAGACCTAGTTCTAGGTCTCCCAGCCCTGGTGGCATTGGTAGACTGAGTGGCAGCATTAGTCAGGAGAGACAGAATCATCAGGACACGTAAGGGAAAAATGGCTGCTGTCCTCCTAACACAAAGTAGCATCGCCTTAAAGGATGTTCTGGAAACATGCATGAATGGGAAGTGCTTAAACTAGGGGCAAAGCATGCAGGAGTTTTGGGTGGAGGGTGGTGGAGTGACAAAGGCTGTGTGGGAGCCTGGGGGCACCCGGAGACATCTCCCCGGAGGACACCCTCCCAAGGGGTCGGGTCTCCCTTTTGCCAGCTTTGGGGACTGAAGGGCAGAATCTCCCAGTGGGAGGGGAGCTGCCCACCTGCTGCTCCAGGGCTGGAAGACAAACACAGGCAGTTAGAGGCTGTGAAGCAGTTTATGGCATCTGGGACCAAAATCACAAAACCTCCCACTGCCCCATCCCTCAGTCCACATTGGGCTTTGTCACTCTCAAGTGCTGAGCTCTGTGGGCAACAGAGCCGGGGTGGCCTGTGGGCCCCGTGCCCTGGAGCACAATGAAGACAGTGCTTCCACGTGCGTTTGGGAAGGAGCTGGCAGGAGCATACGATGTGCAGGATGAGCAGGTGTGGCCCTGCTGCCAGTGTGAGCTCAACACACAGAGGCAGGCCAAGAACGCAATGCTTTGGGGGGACTCGGTCCCCAGGGAGCTTTGGCTGCCATCATCCTGGGTACGAGATTGCATTTCCCACTGGTCCCCTGCTTCCATGCAGGCAAGTACTATCCACCTCCACAGAGCACCGGTATCTTCTGAAGTACAAACACATCATCTCTCCCAGGTCTTGTGAGATCAGGTGCACCCGGGTTGTGTGGAAACTCTGGTCTGGGCCTGAGTCTTTTCATCAATCTGCACCCCTGCAGTTCTATATTCCTGACCAGTCTCCACTGAGTGGTCCTGAACTGACTGGGGTGCAGATCAGCCCCAGTGTTCCCCTGGTGGGCCCATCTCCCCCACCACCCATGCTCCAAACACTTCCTATGGGACAGGCCATGTGCCGGTCCCTTGTAATGACTCACTGGCCTCTGAGTGGCTCCTTTTTTTCAGTTGTTGTGGCTCCTTGTTCGGATGTGGGTCTACAGAAGCCCTATTAGTAGTCTTGCTGGCCTGGGGTCCACCAAGGGCCTCTTCTCCCCTGCCGCCTCCAAGCAACTCCATCCGAAGGGCATAGCAGTGGCTTTTGCCAGCTCCTGCTCCATGTGCTCAGCAGCTCCAGCCTTGAAGTGGCCAGGGCTCAAAATGGTCAGAATGGTTCTTTCTTTCTCTCATCGTGGCTTCTCCCGCCTTCATGCACTCCATAGGTCTCTCCTCCTCTTCCCCTGAGCTCTAGCAGCCCCAGCTTGATGTTGTTGCTTTTTAATAGCTGTAAATTGGTTGATTTCTGGGAGAGAGTGATGCTGGGGACCATCTATTCTGCCATCTTGACTGGAAGCCACAGCTCCGCCTTCAGATGAGATCTGACTGGGAGATTGGTCTGGAGGAGAACCAGAGGGAGGGGCTCTCCGGTGGGGTGCAGGGTGCAGAACCCCACTTTTGGTGGTCCTCATGATAGCTGCTGAGGGTCACAAGACCACAAGTCACCAGGAGGACAGGCTGCCCACCAGGCAGGCAGAGGTGCCCAGCGGGGTTTCAATTCTCCTGCTCCGGGACAGTCACGTGCCCGGCATGTGACTTGGAAAGATGACATGTTGTGTTCCACACTTGGGCTGTGAACAGGCAGGTCTCAGCCCTCAGCCCCACATGGCCCCTTCCCTGAGCAGCTCTGCTGCAGCCAAACCTGGGGCAAGGGATGTCTACTGAGTGACCATATTTTCACTGCCCCACCCAGAAAACCAGAGATCATACATGTTCAAAAATGGTCACGACATGGGGACACAATAAAATCACAATTCAGGCAAAACGGCAACTAACGTTCACCATGATACCACCTGACAGGAGTGAGGTCAGCCTGGCCCCTGCTGGTTTCCCTCCTGCTGCGTTGCTGATTTCCTAAACCCTTCACTGACTGCCAAAGTTCCGTCAGTGTTTGGACCAAAGCACCACTGGGGAAGTGGGCCACGCTGAGACTAACTCTGATGTTCTAACTTTGCTGTTGACACTACTTCTAGTCCCTGTCTGACAGTGTAATGTCTCTGGCCTCCCCCCCAACCCCGTCGGGACCTGCGGAAGTCGCTCCTGCTGCAGGCTTGGGGGCAAAGGTGTAGGTATTCTGTCCCCTGACCTGGGGGGTGGCTGGGCTCCCCTCACCCACACCTCCCGGGCACTGGCAGCTTCTGCTCCGGCTGCAAGACTGTGAGCTCGCAGACGTGGACGCGAGGCCCTCACCCCCCCTTAGAGGTGGTTTTTGTGATCCTCGTGTTACAGGTGTGGGAACTGAGATTCACACAACTTCCACAACTAGTAACTAGCAAGCCAGCATTGGAGTCCGGCTCTACCTTGGTGTCACATCTCATTAAGGGCCCTTGTCTTAGTTCCAGCAGTTGTAACAAAATACAATGAACTGGGTGGCTGTAAACAATGGAAATGTATTTGTCACAGTTCTGGAGGCTGGAAGTCCAAGATTGAGACGTGGCAGACTCAGTGTCTGGTGAGGACTTGCCTCCTCGTTCACAGACGGCACCTCTCACTGTGTCCTCATGTGATGGAAGGGGCAGGGAGCTCTCTGAGGTCTTTTTATTAGGGCACTAATCCCATTCATGAGGCTCCACCCTTGAGACCTAATAATCACCTCTCAAAGGCCCCACCTCCTAACACCATCACCTTGGGGGTGAGGATTCACAACACCGACTCAGAAGGCACCAACACCCTGTCTATAGTAGCCCCCATTGTCAGGGCAGCATGGCAGGGCCCTCCCTGCCCAGCAGGATGATGTGGATGTCTAGGGGATGGTGGCTTCCCAGGCCACCGAGCCAGGAGCTTGCATTTTGAGAGTGCTCACAGGAAATGAGACATACCAGCCGGCTGTTAGTATACACACAGAAAATCCAGCGGGGAGGCAGAGCACCCTGCGGTGACAGCCAAAGAGAACGGCAGAGTTGGGCGGGTCTGGACGCTTTTGAAGGCCTTTCCCGCGATGTCTCTTCCCAGAGCCTCTAAATTATGAAAATGCCAGAAATCTCCAGAGAGAAAGGTCAGAAAGAAAGCATATTGCAACACGAGAAGAAATCTAAGCCCATGAGAAATAGTCCTGAAACTTGCAGTCTGATCAATTTTCGATATTGGATCTGCCTGGCTCGTGTCTTTTCTATTTTATTTCCTAATGTCTATTTTGTGACATGACAATCCCGAAAGCAGATCATCTACATGGAGATTAAGCTGTTATAAGGTTTCTCAAGACTCCTTATTCATATTTTATAAGACTTTGTGCATTCCAAGAATGATCACCTGAAATTTAATTGGGTTAGACATTATCATTTTAAATTTTAAATAACTGCACAAAAATGATATTTAAAATCTCCCCGTGTCTAATAAATTAGTACTGTAATACTGATATTAGCCTCTGAGGAATCGAGCACAGTTTAGTGTGACTGAAGACGGCCTGCGGGCAGAGGGGCCCGGCCACCGGTCACTGGCCACTCTCGACGTGGAGACGGAGAATATCTCCTTCTGCCGGGGGCATCGGCCGCTCCATTCAGAATCAGGCACCTTAAGCTTTGGTGGCTCCATTTTATGAGAATGCCAGAGGAGTTTGCTGAATAGTCACGAAAGTCAGAGCAGATGAGCTCGGCTGCCTTCTCGCCTGTGCAGGAGGAGGTCCCCTGGTGACAGGGTGCTGGCCTGGCACAGTCTTTCTCCGTGCTGGGCCAAGTCACCCCCGCGGGGGGGGAAGATAGATGCCAGAGGCCACGCCCACCTGGAACCCAGGACCATGCAAGGCCGTGGAGCTGAGTCCTCAGGGAGTCCGAGCACCACAGATAACGCCAGCTCTGCTGCACCCCCCTCCGACCCCGGCTGGGGAGTGAGGGACCCTTCCCTGCAGGCAGCGAACTCAGACCCTGGAAAATTCTCCCAGCAGCCTCCTGTTGGGCTGATTGGGGACACTTCAGAGGAGGCTCCCTGAGGGACTCTGGCCTGCTTTGGGGTGGCAGGTCCACGCTACCTGGGCCTTCAGGTGTCTCCCCAAACATCCGTCCCTTTTCCCAGGGGCCGACATTAAAGGTAGCTGATTTCTGTAGGGTCTTGGCCTCTGCCACACGTGCCAGGGCGTCGGCAGCTCCCTACAGCCCGCGGTGGTCCTGCCGCTGGGACCAGGCAGCCGGGCTGTGCGCTGCTGCCCTCTGGTGGGCTGACCAGCGGGGCTCACTAGGCCCGGGGTCCCGATAGCCTCCTGCCCCCTGCCCCTCCCCGCAGCAGAGCAACCCCCACCCACATCCAGGCCCCGGTGCCAACTGCTCCCAAGGCACTGGGTGGCAGGGGCAGCAGCCTGGGCGGAGGAGCTGTGAGGACTGAGGCGGCAGGCCCCGCTCCGCCTTGGGGAAGGTGCAGCTTGTGCCCCTCTCCCTCAGGGACAGACGCTCAGGAAAGGCTCTGGCTGGTGGTGGAAGGGGGGTCTCGGGGCCCAGGGCAGCGTCCCTCAGCCCCGTCGCAGGGCACATCGCCCGAGTCCTGTGATGAGTCGTCAGACAACACTCCACCCTCTTCCTCCTCCTCTGCAGAAACCACTGAGGCCAAAATGTTTACGATTCCTCAAGTTTATTACAATGAAATTAGTAACTGTTTCCAGCAAAACTTGCCAGCGCTCAGCGCGAGGCAGAATGTTCTGTGTTCTGACCCTGGGGACTGAGGGCAGCGCCCACGGCGTGGATCCGAGCGGAATCTGAAACCGGGGAGTCCAGGACGACACGGTGGCGCCTGCGAGTCGGGAAGTGAGGGAACGAGGAGGAGACGGGAGAGCTGCAGGAAGGAGCCACGGGGTGGGGGGGATCCCAGCTCCCGCCTGACCTGGCCTGCCGCACCCCCCGCCCTGGAGCAGAGGAGAGCCTCGGGAGGGGCCAGGCCTGTCACGTCTGCTGCCACCACGGCCCCAGGTCTAGGCCAGGAAGGCCTGAAAGCAGTGGCAGTTCCTCCATCCTTCTGGCCCCCCATGACCGCACAGGTCCCCAACCTTGAGATTCCTCTACAGAAACTGGCCTCCCCACCCTCCCTCCTGACGTCTTCCTCACCCCTCTGCATCTGTGCATGAAACAACTTCGGGGGCGTTTGTGCATCTGTCCTGCAACCACGAGCAGCACACAGCCCCAGCACCCCTGACCCAATGCGAGCCCTGAACAGGTGAGTCGGGGGTGCTGGGCTGGGCTGGGCGGGCCCAACCCCTAGCACTGGCCTTTGCCCTGATCTCTCAGGTAGTCCTCATGGAGTGACTCGGCCCCATGCCCCTCCGCCTGGAGCCCTAACCATGCTCAGCTGCCTGATCCCCTAAGAGGAAGAGGAGGCAGTGTGACCTGGGCTCACCCCCAAGAGCTCAGCTGCCTGTTCCCAGAGGCAGGCTCCCCAGGCCGAGGCTCCCACGGTGGCCAGGGAGCAGGCGAGGCCGTGTGGACCCTGGGAGTGCCGCGGCTGCACAGGCATGGCCACCGCCACCCCGTCGTGTGAGGCTTGCTGGGGTGTGCAGGCACATCTTCTAAGGGCTCCACCCGCCTTCCCGGTGCCGCTGAGGACACAAGAAGAAGCTTCTGTGTGCCTCGGTGTCAGGGCTGGATGGTCACAGTCCCTCCCTGGAAGGGTTACTTGTATTCTGAGATGATGTCCTTCCCGTGTGTTGGCAGCAGCATGGAGTATCAGGTAGGGCGTTTCCTCAGCACCAAGAGACACAGCCACCTGTAGTGGACACGTCCCTCAGTCATCTGCTCGCTGGTTTCCAAAAGCACAGGCACCGTCCACGTGTGTATCTGGACATAATGGGACACGACGACAGAACGCTGCCCACTGGGTCCACCCCAGAAGGACGCACCCTCTCTCCCCACTTCACCCAGCACACACCATTGACTTCTTGGGACAAATTCAAATTAGGTGAGCTATTTTTTCATCAAGACCTATTTCATGTCATTTTAACTATGTTGAGGAAGTAAAAATAAATATATAGAAAAATGTTAGCATCTAAGCACACTTGAGTGTTTATTAATCTATTATCATTTTAAGAAATAAGGTAAGTTGAAATTATATTATGTACTATTTTATAATTTTTTTAAATTTAGAAACTATGCAGGCATTTAATGATTACTTAGTAATTAACATAGGTCTACAGTCTTAAAGTTGGTGAAGGATCTGGATGATAGTCTAGCTAACACATTAAATTTCAATTTATATGTTTGTAATATCACCATAAAATAAACCTGTTTAAAAGGAAAAAATAAAATAAAATTAGGAGGGACACAGATTTACTTTGCTAAAAGAACTTCATGAAAAAAGATAAAAATGATCCTAAGGTATTTCAGCATTCTCCCCCGTGTCAGTACCCTTCTCCTGACACTCCGTGCATTTCTAAACTGGGGTCACTGTGGAAGGTGCAAGGGCCGCGCTCCTCACGGGGCAGCCAGTGCCGAGATCACAGCGCAGTTCTCAGCTGCTCCTTAGTGGAACCACTTCCTTCATTTCTGAATTGTCACTTGACTCTTGCGGAAAAGATAACCTGTGATTTGGGGAGAGGAGTTTCTACTTTGGACCACACCTACTTGTACAGGACTTACCAGGAGTTGCAGCAGAGTCCACAGCAGTGACAGGCGCCTTGGCTGGCGTCCCCCCAGAAGAGCAGCGTCCCGCGCCCCGCAGCTGCCTGACGGAGGGAGCAGTCCCAACTGACACCCGCCTTGTCCGCTGCTGGTCACTGCTGTTCTGGACGACCACTGGCCTGCAGCACTGAGCTCGGCCAACCTGCAGGGCTCCAGCTGCATGGCCTGCCCCTGGCAGCGCACCAGCCCTCGTGGGGTCGCTGTCACTCCCCTGCTCAGCAGCTTCTCCTCAACCTGCGACCCCACCAGTACAAGGACCTTCAGTGGCCTGGCTGCAGCAGTGAGGCTGAGCCCGCGGTGGCGAGAAACACAAATTCTGAAAGCCCGTCCTGCGGGGTCCTGCTTCCCCCTCACTCCCAGGCCCTTGAGACCAACATCTGCAGACTTAGCCCACAGACTGGCCCCAGTCAGGCACCAGCTGTCCCTGGAGGATGATGCAAGCCTGCAGGGTGCTGCCTGGAGCTGGAGCCCGGCTGAGCCTTTGCTGGCCCTGTGGCTTCTGGGGATAAGGAGCATCGTGAGAGAACGCTCCCGCAGAATGTGCCCGTCACCACCATGCAGGCCCCCGGTCTGCGGCGATGCCGTGCAGAATCCCTGCAGGCAGGTGACATGTGTGCAGGTACAGCCGATCTACATCCTCCTCCATTAAAAGTGAACGACCACGGTCGTCTGCCTCCCGGAAAGTGGAGAAAACATACCTTTCCCTATTCCTCCTGCTAAGTGCAACTTAAAACCCCGGATACAATGCACAAAACAAATATAAGACTCTGAAAAGTGGACAGAAGGTGGATAGGCTTGACAGCTTATAGCCCAGGAGCGGCCCCTGAGGAATCCCCAAGTTTTCTTTTTCCCCACAGACCCCAGACAAAGAAACCAGCAACACAGAAAGGCCAACAGGTGCAGACCAAAAAAATGTCCTGGCAGAAGCCCACAGGCTCTGGTCGGAGAAGCAGGGGAAGAGCAGGGTAGCAAGACGGAAGACGTCTAGACAAGAACCGCTTCGCCCAGGCAAACACTCCGGGGAACACTGCGCCCCCGCCCACACTGGCCGGGCCAGGTGGTCGGCCGGGCCTTCCACGTCTGCCAGGCTGCAAGGACACACCTGAATCCCTACCAGCGTGGTGGCAGAGAGGGCCGCTGGGCAGGAAACCAAATATGTACAAATACAATGCAACTCCTAGAGCAACCACCACACAAAGATACACTCGGAAACACCAGGTATTAATCTTTCGGCAACGTATACACATACATCAAAACATCACAATGTACCCCACAGACATATACAATTATTTGTATTAATTAATTAAAAGAAACACTACAGGTAAAAAAAAAAAATGGAGTTCTAAAGATTGTTCACATTACTCATAGGAAGGCAGGAAAAAGAACATAGAAAATTAAAAATAGGACAAAAAACAAACAAAAAAGGAGATGTGAGCCCTAACATATCAACAAGTATGTTCAATGTTAGTGGTCTAAATACGTCAATGAAGAGACACAGATGTGCAGAGTGGATTAGAAAAGCTATATGCCGTCCGCACAGTGACACAGGCAGGCCGAGAGGAGGCTGCGGAGACACAGCGTGCCAGCGTCAACCCAGCAAGAGCGGCGCCGCACCACCATCAGATGAAGTCAACTCCAAGCAGAGAAAACCACCAGGGACAGGCAGGGCCCTGACAGCGCTGTGGGTGCCCTGGCACCAGGTCAGCTCCGGCCTCATCAGCAGTCCTAGAGGGGCCTAACTATTCTATGTCCCCAAGTGACAGTCACTCTGGTAAATGGCCAGTCTCTTTGGGAGAGGACCAGACCAGGGAGATCTCGTTATAAATACTGTGGTGGCCCCTGGGGGTGCCTAACACTAACCCTAACCCCTCTCTCTCTGGCTCTAGGTCTGTGCCTCCCTGACACCTGGAAACTGGGAGTCTTGTGTTACACAAGTCGGGAACTTCCCGCTGGCGACCTGGGCAGCTCATCATCTGAGGCTTCTTGGCCATAACCTCAGACGGCTACAGGCAAAGGTCCTTGTCACTCTGGCATCTCTGGCAGCTCAGCACTGTCCCCAGTCTCTGCCATTCTGGAATCCTGTCATCCTCACGGACACAGATGCTGTGGTGGCATCTCCTCATACCAATGCTGGGCAACGAAGGACGTCTTTCACCAAGCCTCCCAAAGACACACACTGGCCACCAGTCGGACACCAGCTGCCCCTGGAGGACGACGCAAGCCTGCAGGGTGCCGCCTGGAGCTGGAGCCTGGCTGACCCCTTGCTGGCCCTGTGGCTTCTGGGGCACCCTTCTCTGTGCTCCTGCAGCCTTAGGGAAAGGCATGTCGTCAGGAACACAATCCTCGGCGTTCAGGGTGCTCTGACCTGGACCCGTGGACCCACTCTAACACCCTGCCTCTGGCCCCTTCTCAGTGCTCGCGGGGCAGGCCGAGCATCCCCTCCTCATTCACTGTGGGCCACCGTCATGTTGACCAGCTGCACAAAGACTGTGTCCTTGCCGGTGGACTGGAGTCCTGGTGAATGAGTCCACGTCAATGACCTCGCCACTGCGCAGCCCCTGATGCTGTCCCCAGACCTGTGCCACACCCTCCGGACCCACTCCCACATGCTCCCCGGTGCATGCTGGGGCAGCAGTCTAAGGTGTCTCCTCCAGGGCAACCGCTGTTCCCCTCCTGGGCTGAGTGGCTCTCAGACTGCAGGCAATGGGGGATTGGGGCACATTTTGAGAACAAGGGGCATCTTGCAGGTGCCTGCCTCGGCAGCACCCTAAAAACCTACTAAGGATGCCGCTCACAACTGCAAGTGACTGTGCACTGGGACCTCTCCCATGAGGGGAGCACACGGACCTGCTTGTGTAAAACTGACTGTTTTTGACACAAGTAACACATTTCTCCTCCACTAGATGTCCAGTGGTTATAATTTTTACTTTTGTTTCCAGCAATCCCAAAAGAGGAAAGTTAGTCCATGTGGCTTACAGGAGGGAACAGGTCCAACTTCAGGACGGGGCAAGTTCGGTGGGACCTGGAGGGGCGGGACTGAGGCTCCCGCACCTGCACAGCTGGACAGGAGCCCCGCCCACCACCTCCTCCAAGGCTGGGACCACAGCATGGACCTCATGGGCTTGCCGGCAGCACTGAGCACGGAGGTCCTTGTCCCCTTGGAGCTGCATAATTATCAGTCACCCCTAAAGCTCCAAGAATTGAATTACCAATTAGACAAACACATTGACTTCTCAGCCAGAAGGTGGGAATCACCCCTATGAAGACCAGGGCCCTGCGACTGTGGGATTCCACTTTCTGCTCCACCTGACGGCAGCTGGCATCTGAATGCTCATGTTTTAATATCTTTTCCTTTTCTTCCATCTGGCTTCAGAGATAGTTATCCCCATTTTTATGTCTCAAGATTAACTAGTAGATGGCAATGTAACTTTTACTTTTCTTGTGCAAATTACTCGTTTGTTTGTTTATTCAAAGACTTTTTTCCTAGAGAAAATCTTTACGTCCTTTTGGCTCCATGCAGTCTCTGTCCACACCTCTCTTTCTAGTGCCCCTTGCAGGGGCAGTTAACAACACTCAACTGGAGAGCCCAGAGCAGAGGCTAACATGTCAACAGAGGCTCATCCTCACTTCCCACCGGCTGCGGTTCTCCCAGAGCAGAAGCCCCACCCTCAACTCTTCCTGGGCAGCAACCACATGACTCACACTTTTTTCCACCTCTTCTTAGAATGTTACACTGGAAAAAGTACGTGAGAAGAATAAATCCAACATGAGACGTGCACCCTGTCATCCTACACTGGGGTGAACAGTGTCCACCAAAATTCCCTCAGAACCTCAGAATGTGATCTGATTTGGAAATCGAGTCTTTGCAGATGTAATTACTTAAGATGCTGTATTAGTCAGGGTTCTCCCGAGAGACAGAGTCAACAAGATACGTTATAATTATATGAGAGAGATTTATTAGGGGAATTAGCTCACATGACTATGAAGAAAAGACCCACAATAGGACGTCTATAAACCGGATGCCGGTAGCGTGGCTCAGTCCAAGTCCAAAGGCCTCAAAACCAGGGACGCTGATGGTGTCCTTGGTGTAAGTCCTGGAACCCAAAAGCTGAAGAGTCTCGAGCTCTGATGTCCACGGACAGGAGAGAAGAGTGTATCCAGCTCCAGCAGATCGAGAGAGAGCTTCAGCTCTTTCCTCTGTCTTTTGTTCTCTCTGGGCCCCCACTGGACTGGATGGTTCCCACCCACACTGAGGGTGGGTCTTTCCCATCCAGGCCACTCAAGACTCTCATACTAATCTCTGCTGGAAACACCCTCATGGACACACCTGAAAAGATAGCTTTACCAGGTTTCTCAGCATTCTTTCATCTAACCAAGGTGACACCTAGAATTAACCTTCACAGATGCAGTCACACTGCCATGTGAAGGCGGGGGCAGAGACCGGAGCCACAGGCTGAGGAGCACCAGCATACATACCAGCAAGCGCCAGGAGCTGGAGAGAGGCAAGGTGCTTCTTCCCTGCCGGCTCCAGAGGGACCACGCCCTGCCAGCAACCTTGATCTCAGACTTCTGGCCCCTTTAAGACAGCGAATTTGTTTTTTTAAGCCACCCAGTCTGTGGCAGCTGTTAGGGCAGCCCTAGGAAACCAACAGATCTCCCAAATACATCTAACTCCTAGAGTCCCCACATTTCTGTGACACCCACATGAATGGCTTCAGGAAGTCATCAGGCCACCATGGGATTGGAAACTAACACAGTCCTCTAAAGTCAAGTAATTGTTGCACACGTACAAAACAAGCAAAATAACCAAACAGGGGCCGCTCTACCCATTATCTCCAGGCCTAGTGGAGACACCCTCAAGGTCAGGTAGATGAAGAAGTGGGGCGGTATGGGGGGCTTCGTGACCCTGCTAGTGCCCTGCCAGCCAACCATGGGTGTCTGTGCTGAGTTGAAACAGAGAATGCCCTCAGTATACCTGGGTCCCCTGCGGAAAAGCTGGAGCCCAGCATCGGTGGTGAGGTTCAGAAAAGTCCAGGTCTGCTCAGGGCAGCAGCCCTGTGGGATTACCTGGGAGCCAGGCATCAGCTGAAACCCTGTTTATTTACAGACCCCAAAGGTGGAGGACCGGGGGCAGCTGCAGGCGGCTCCTGCTCAGAGCCACAGAGCCTCCTCCGGCGCCCTGTCCAGCAGGCCAAGCAGGCAGGAGGAGGCCAGGGCTGGGGCACGGTTCCCAAGGGAAACTTTGCTGTGATTTCCCAACATCTCCCTCAGTAGCATTTCTAAGAAAAGGACTGTCTGGACAACAGCCTCGCATAACATTTGAGTGAGCCATGCAGAACTGGGGGACGCTGACATGGTAAGTGGAGGCAGCCAGGGCAAAGAGTGGGGGAGCCCGGCGAGCTGCACGGAGCTGTGCAGAAGCAGCGGTGCCACCACCCGGCCTCGCCGCACCACGAGGGTCATCACTGAGAACTCGCCTCTCTCCTCCTCAAGGCCTGGGGGAGAACTCAGACACTCGGCGGGGGAAGAAGGGCTGGGATGCTTTAAGTTGTAGGAAATGAATAGCAGAGACTCAAAGGTAGCTCTTTAAAAAGAGGAACAAGAAAGAAGGGCAGGAGCCCTGGGCAAAAGCCCTCGGGTCCATGCGTGGGAGACCGTGACAAACCCCGTCCCACTGCGCTGGAGACTGAAGGGACCCCGCTCTCTGTAAGCACAACTACAATGCTCTGGAAATTAGCCACACGACGGGCGAAAGCTACTCTCTCAACAGATTCCAAGTGACCGAAAGACAAAGAATGCTCTCAGACCACAGCACAAATTAATATAGAGGACAGGTAGAAATCCCACCAATTAATAAATACACTTTTATAATATATTTAGAACCAAATGGGATGATGATGGATTTTGGACGTGACTGGCATCACTGTGCACATAATGAGCATAGGACAGCCACCAGCCCTGCCACTCCAGCACCCGGCCCCACCCACTTCCCCTTGTGAGAAACCTCCTGACTTGAACAGAAACCACTTCTGCTTCTGCAAGGACGCAGTTCTCCACCAAGATCCACATTAGCATAATGACCCTCCTGGATGGTATCGGCCAGCCCTTGGCACACTATATAAGCTCTACCACCCCCACACCTGGTGCTGTCCCCATTTTCAGGGCAGCCCTGGGCTGTCCTCCACTTTGAGCACAGCCCGGCAGGGTTCTTTCTTTAATGAAATTTGAATAGTACCTGGCATCTCGGCTCACTTTCTTTCAGATTGAAAACACAACCTACCATAATTAGGGGATGCAGCTAAAACAGAGATTAGAGGGAAATTTATAGCACCAAATAAACATGAAAAAAGAAAAGCTGAGAATTAACAAATGCATTATCCACCTCAGGAAGTCAGAGAAAAAGAACGAAAAATCAGCAGCAAGAGTGTGGAAACAGAAAGCAACTGGAATCAGCCAGGCAGAAACAAGAACACAGAGTGCAGACGGGCAGCTAAGGCTGCACTAACACATGCGTAACTGACACAGCTCTGGGGAGACTCAGCCAGGAAACAAGCGAAGGCGGACACAAGCGCTGAAAAAGAGGGCGGTCACCACCGCAGCCACTCCCATCCTACACCTGCTCTTCCAGAGAGCAGAAGCGTGGGCGCGCTCCCCTGCAGTGAGCACAACCTGACTCTGAGACGTGGAAAGGACGACATCATTTACCAGCATTTAATGAGGAAAATTCAGCCTCATTCCCAAACTGAGGTGTCCCAAAGTCCCAAACCACATCCTGGGCACCACACCTAACAACCTGTGGGAAGCATGTGACACAGTGAGCAACTGGGCCTCCCCTCGGAGCAGCAAGGGTACAGACACACCAACATCATTCAACATATCAGCATATCTGAAGGAAAAGAACAGCGTGGCACCTCAATAAAGGAAGCAAAAGCATTTATTAAGATATCCATTTAAGTTTAAAACCTTGGCAAATTAGAGATAGAAGGGCCCGTCAGTGACTCACGGCTGTGCTCCAGGACCGCATCTCCCACCAGGCTCCCCGGGCCTGGCTCCTGCTCTGGCTCCTGGTTCTGAGAGCACCCCCACCACACACCCCAGCCCTTCTGGCTGCTGCCTCTCCCTCTGCGCCCCTTGCTTACTCTCTGCAGTCCTCGTGTGTACCTTCGTGGCCTGGCTGCTTCTCCCCTGGCCAGACCCTCCCTCCAGGAGCCCTGCACCTCCTTACTTCCCCACACACACACCCTGGACTTGCTGAACCCACTTGGCACCCATACCTGGATGACCCAACTTCCCTTGGCACACCCACGTATACCAACTGACTGGTCCCTACAACCTCAACTGCCCCGAGGCGCCGCCTCCTCCCCACTCTCGGGGCTGTGCTCGGGGCTGTGCTCGGGGCTGTGCTCGGGTCCACAGGCTGAGCCCCCTCCTCCAGGTGTCCCGTCGGCCCAGGGGTGATGAGCTGAGTCTTCCCACACCCACCACGCACGTCCTCAGGGTGGGGGATGTAACTGCTGACACTATTCTAGTGTCTTCCAGCTCCCAGCACTGAACGTGAGAAGCTGGATGCCACTCTGACAACCTTCCCACAACGATAATTGGTTCTTTCATCCAGAAGCTAAGAGATTTTCCTTTCTCTAGACTCTGAAGTTTAGATTTTTTTTTTAACCACAATATACTGAGTTGTCTTTTCTCACCAATTTTGCAGGGAACTAGGTGTGTTCTTGTGACCTGTAGGTTTTTCTTCAGCTCAGGAAACGTTCTTCCGCCGTGTGTTTCATTGCGGCATCATGCCCCACCTGCTCCACCGCGGCGTCCCTCTGGAGTCCCACCTGCGCTCGCCAGGCCCCGGGCCGGTCCAGCAGGCCTCCCCTCCCTCACGAGCTGTTTTTATTTGCAGTTATGCTGCATTACACTCTGTACTCTCTTAAATACTTAATTTGGCCAGTATGACTTTTAATACCTTCAAATTGGTACTTAAATTCTTAAGTTTTTAGTTGCTGTATTTCAACGTAAGGATCGGGGTAGTGAGAACGTGGACTTTGCAAGTGGTGCCAGGAAAGGGCACTACTTTCCACTCAGGTAAACTGAGGCTTGGCCTCGAAGAAACCTCAGCTCTCTGAATCGCAGTTGTGTCTGCAGAACAGAGGCGCTGCTCTCCTCCTGCCCCCCAGCCCCCTCAGATGAGAGAAGATGCTGTGGAAGATCCGCATGGACAGATCTGCACAGCCGCCCGCAGGGAGCAGCTCAGGCGACACTTCACCCTGGAGGGGACACAGCCCCGCTCTCATTCCTGAGTGAACACTCATTTTCAAAAGGTCTTTCTACGGAAGGCACAAACTCATGACTCGTCACCCTTGATGGCAATACCTTTATTCAGCACGAGGAACACCCTTCATGAGAGCTCGTGACCTTCACATACTTCATATTTAACACGGAAACACTCACGCGCATGCTCCGGAAGACCACGGTGCATGCCTTGCTCTAGTGATGGTGGTGCTGCGTAAAGCGAAGTCCACAATAACCACATGTCCCAGTTTTTGTTTCTTTGTCCTGAAAAAATTCAAAAGGCAAGATATCATTTCTCCATATTCTACTTCAAATTTAACTTTTAAATATTACACATTGAAAAAGTATGTATAAAACTTTAAATATACTGTCAGCTAGAAACATCTGTAAAAATACGGGGTTACTGAGAATTTTGGCTGTCAATTCCAGCTCCACCTTGACTCACTGGAATCCTGTGGGCAAGGGACGAGAAGCCCCCAGCCTCAGTCTCCCACCCTGAGACATGCAGCCATCTCAAAGGACCGCCCAGGACATCACTGTCAGCACAACAGCTACAACACCCTCAACTCTCCAAACTCCACGTGCCTGGAGTGGTGGGGTGGGGTGCTGAACAGAGGACCATGACCCACACCCAGGCACAAGATCACGCCCAGGTACAAGCAGAGGGTGACAGGATCCTGCTCTGGGCTGCTCAACAGTTTATGTCTATTACACTGTCCCCTTTTCATGACAAGCACCTGAGCTACACAACTGCCTTTTTAGTATAGTCATCCCATGGTATCCATGGGGGATTTGTTCCAGGATGTTCCATGGACACCAAAATCTGCAGATGCTTGAGTCCCTAACATAAAATGGTACAGTATTTGCATATAACCCGCACACACACTCCTGTATACTTTCAATCATCTCTAGATTACTTTAATACAATAGTGTAAATGCTATGTAAAAAGTTGCTATACTGTATTTTTTTAAATATTTCATTGGCAGTTGGTTGAATCCATGCATTCAGAACCAGCAGATACAAAGGTCTATGAGTATCAGCACTAATGAAAATGACATCCACAAACCACAGACTACGTTTAGTGAGAACAAGATCACCAGGTGTTCACTACTAAACACCCTTCCCTCTCCTGCACACTATGTACACACCTGAACTTCATCTCATGGTTTTTCTCCCTGGTTATGTGCACTGTTCTTCTCTATGGCCCTGTACAAGATGTTCCTCGACTTACCCATCATAAATTGAAAATATCACAAGCTGAAAATGTACTTAATGCACCTAACCTACTGAACATCACAGCTTAGCCCAGCCCACCTTCAGTGTGCTCAGAACACAGACATGAGCCAAGAGTCGGGTGAAATCACCTACCACAAAGTCTGCTTTATAATAAAGGGCTGAGTCCCTCATGTCACTCACTGAGTACTGCACTGAAAGTGAACGCAGAGTGCGCGCGCCTGAAGTGCAGTGTCTGGTGGATGTTTGGGACTTTTGTACCAAGAAGTCAAGATGTTGTAAGCTGAGCCCTCATAAGTCGGGAACCATATATCTATATTTGTCGACAGACAAAAGATTACAGAGGGACAGGCACACATAAAGTGCGTCCCCCAAGTCATGCACTGAAGCCCTACCCCACTGTGACTGCGTGTGCGGATGGGTCTTTAAGGGTGATGAAGGTAAAACAAGCCTTCAGGGTAGGCCTAGACGCCATGACAGGCGTCCTCATAAGAAGAGGAGAGGAGCACACAGACACATGGAGGGATGACCATGTGAGGACACAGGGAGAGATGCCATCTTCATGCCAACTCTGCCCACACCGCGACCTCGGACTTCCAGCCTCTAAACTGTGAGAAATTTCTGCTGTGTAAGCCGCCCAGCCCAAGGCACTTTCTATGGCAGCTCGAGCTGACTGACGTAGGGACCAAACGAGGATGGTGCAAAGAGGAAAGACAGAAGCCTTCATGCTTGAGAAGAGGAAGGTGGACGCTGATCCTGATCAAACACAACACACCTTCCACACCTCACAGCTGACAAGGTACCTTCCACATGCCATCTCATCCAGGCCCTGTGGTACAATTCTGTAGAGTCAACACTGTAAGGGCCACCTCAAGAGCAGATGTGGGACAGGCAAGAAAGAAAAGGTGGTCCTGAGAAGCACAGGTGCGTACTGGGAGCGAACAAAGCCCCCGACATGTGTGTGGGGAAGCGGAGGCAGCTACACACCAAGTTGATGTACACTTTGGGGTGGCCGAGGGCCCCCCCGCCGCCATCACAGGAGATTACTCGAGTGTCCACTTGACTCACAGGTTGCTCTGCTATCAAGTCAATGGCAAAGTTTTCATTCACCTGCAACAAGAAAACATACGTGGACAAACACAAAAACTTGATCATTTCACCCAATTTAATGTAGACAACCCCCCCATACACAAATTCATGTACTGTCAGCACAGATCTATTCTTTACATTTTCATTTAAATATTATAGCTTTAAATTATAGAAATAATTTCATTAAATACAGGTAACGTCTCATTTGAATATAATTTCAAACTTACAGAAACACCGTGAGAATGAGAATGGCACAAAGAATCTGCATTTTGTCCTTTTCCTGGATCTGGTGATAGGCAGCATCTTCCCCAAGGCTTTGTCAGCCGTCCCTCCTCCCGTTCCACCTCTCTCTGTGCATCTGCATGTGCACACGCATACAAGCACGCACACCTGCATACACACAAGCATGCACACAAGCACACCTGCACACACACGAGCACGCACACAAGCACACCTGCACACACACTTACACACGCAAGCATGCACACAAGCACACCTGCACACACCTACACATGCGAGCACGCACACCTGCACACACATGAGCATGCACAAAAGCACACCTGCACACACGAGCACGCACACAAGCACACCTGCACATACACCTACACACACGAGCACACCCAAGCACACACGCGTGCACACACGCTTTCTCTGACCCACTGAGAGCACACACATCCACATGGGCCTTCCCATCCACACTCTCCCACGTGTATTTCATGAAACTGTCATGTCACATAACCCCAACGCAGTTGTCAAGCTCGGTAAATTTAACACTGATGTAGTAGATTTATCTAAAACACCAAAATTACCACCCGTAATAGGGTACTATAGAGAGTTCGTGGAAAAACAGAATTAAAAAATAATACGAACCTTCCCATGAACTTTGTGAAGTGCCCACATACAACTGTTAGAGCAACAATGTCCCTCTAGCTCTCCCCAGGCCAGGGCCCAGTCCAGGATCAAGAAGAGCAGCTTCCTTGGCTCTGTCTCCTGCACCCCTTTCCTCCTAGAACATTCCTCACTTTGGCCCATCTGCTCTTGTCCATGTGGCACCCGGCTGGGCATCCTGGCCTCTGCAACAACATAGCTTCTCAGGCTCCGTGTCTGGTGACAGAGGACGTCCACCCACCCCTCACAGGGAGCTCCATACTGGTCACTGGCCATGGGTGGCTGATTCCCCACCTGCAGTCACAGTGCTTCCTTGCCAGCCAGAGAGGCCCACACACCTGCTCCCCTCACAGCTCCCAGACTGGGCCCCATGGAGGGTCCCACCCGCACCTGCGTCTCCCAGGTGGTTGAGCAGCGACACCTTCCAACAACCTCCCTCCTCTGCTGCCACTGCAGCACCAGGCCTAACAGGGTCTGAGCAGCAGCACTGCCACCCTCCAGTCCTTCATGGATGTGACATATGCGTCTCTGGCGGAGGCTCCTGCGCAGCACCCCCTCTTCCTCTCCTCCGTGGATGTGACGTGTGTCACTGGCTGGGGCTTCCAGAGACCAAATTTTCTTCAAGGTCTACAGCACAGACTGCCCCTGATTACTGTGGTGCTCAGGGGACCCAGACGTGCCCAACAGCTGGCTCCTAGGTCCACCTGACGGGCCATGGTGGGGCTTCTCTGCCCACCAGTGCAGCTGCGGCACCACATGACACAGAGCCAGGTGTGGTCCAGGTTAGTTCCCCTTCCCTCCCTGGGATTTAAATCACATCAACAAATCTCCAAACGTCAAAACTAAACAAAGTGGGGTGAGAATATCAAGCCGCACCCACTCCATGCACCCCAGCCCTCGTCTGTGACCAATCCAGTGGTCTCTCTCTCACGCTCACAGGAGAGGCGCTTCAAAAGCCCACGGACAGATTCCTGTTATCTTTTAATTCTATTTTTCCACTGAACGTTTTGATGTACCTTCGTATTTTTTTTTCTCACTTTCCTTTATTTTTTACACAAAACGTAGTGTAAGTTGTTCACCTGCACTTTTTCACTTGACAGCATTTCTTGAAAATCATGCCGCATCATCACAGAGTCTGCCTGGCTCCTTTTTATAACAGTTGCTTCACCCTCCATTGTGTGTACAAACCACAGCTTTGTATTCCACCGATTTCCAATGCTTACACACGTAAATAGTTTTCAGTATTTTACATACAATACTGCAATAAATAATCTTGCACATACGTATCTTTGTATTACAGGAGCGCACCTTAAAGGTAAATTCCCAAAAGCGGGACTGCTGGGTCAGAGGGCAAACTCATTTAGTTTTGTCACAATGGGGACCTGACGGTTGGGGAACCTCACCTCCAGGTAGGGTGCCTGCGAGCAGCTGTCATTGGCATTACTCTTCTGTCAGTGAGACAGGCAGCTTTCTCATGTTATAAATTGTTCATGTCTGCTGCCCATTTTTCTATAGGGTTTTTTGGTTTTTTTCCTCTAAATTTTAAAGTTCTTTGTTTATTAGGAATATCAGCCCTTTATCTGTGATTATTTGCAAATATTTCTTCCCAATTTGTCTTTTGACAGTGCTTATGGTATTTTTGGGCTATGCAAACTTTTAAAAATATATGTGACTTACATAACCAAAGTTTCAATCTTCTCTTTTATTGCATCTGAACTTTTAGACACAGAAAGCTCTTCTCTACCTACAAGACAGAGAAATTTACCCATGTTTTCTTCTAGTACTTGGGCTATTTGTTTTTTTCTTTGTTTTTACATTTAGAATTATAGAGCATTTTGGATTTCATGCTTGTATATGGTGTGAGAAGTGAACTTGATCTTTATTTCTGCTCAGACAGCTATCCACCGGTCTCTCACCACATATTAAAGCAAACCTCTCTGTCCAGCAATATGACACACACCTCAGTGTCTGCTGCCACCAGCTCCACTCAGCTTTCTGTTCTGTCCCGTGCACCGTCTGTCCACACACCTCCACACTGTTCACTTAGAGGCTCAGGTATCTTCAACATCAGATAAACCTAGCTCCCCCACTCGCCCCGCACACACAGCTCTTCCTGTTCAGTGTTTCACTAGCAACTCCTGCATGTCTCACTCTGTAGAAAAGCTCACTGCTGGGCTGGCTGGTTAGCTCAGCTGTTCAGTGTGGCGCTGATAGTAGCAAGGTCCAGCGTTTGATCCCTGTACTGGCAAGCTGCACCAAAAAAAAAAAAAAAAAAAAAGAAAAAGAAAAAGAAAAGCTCATTGCTATTTTCATTGGGACCACATTAAGCTTATAAATTAACTTAGCCAGAATGGACATCTTGATGTTAAAACAACTAGGCAAGAAGAACGAACGGCTCTCGTTTGCCCGGTGCCTTTCAGGAGTGCTCTCCATCAGAGGCATGAGCATTTGCTCAGATTCTGCTAAGTGTCTCTTGTCTGCTGCTACCGTACAGTGGGCTTCCTCCTCCCGTGTCCTGTACCTGCTTGTTCATTATCCACATACACGAACGTTAGAGGTTCCATGTCGATTTTATATCCTGCTAGTGTGCAGACTCTTTTGAGTTGGTTTTATAATTGATTCTCAGGGGCTTTCGGATACCTCTTCTCCCCTCCAAATAGATGTAGCTTTATTACTTTTTTTAACCAATTCTTCTGCCTATAATATTAACAGCATTACAGACTGTGGGCATCTGTGCCTGTTCCTGACTGTATCAGTCCGTGTCTCCTGTCCTCCAAATGTTTTGTAAATTGGTAGTTGGATCTAGAGGCTTGGTCAGATTGTGGATCAGTTTTTGTTTGGGGGAGGAGACTGTGTGGATGACATGTGCTTCCTTCCGGAGTCACACAGCCACAATCAGTCACATACTGTGTGCTCTGGATGGAAACACACGTCACAAGAGGCGCGTTTAACAGCACTGAAGGGAGGCAGTCAGTAAGACATGACCTGGATTCTTTAAAAAATAAATTCCAAGGAGAAAAAGAGACAGGGCGGGGGGTGGGGACGGAGGTGAATGGATTAAAAGAGACTTAAGATACATCAGCAATTGCAATATATGGAACTTATTTCGACTCGCAGTCAAACTTAAAAATTTAAAAACTATGACATAATCGAGACTCTTTCACACCCTTTTGATATTTAATTTAAAGGAGCTACTATACTTTTTTTTTTAGGTGTGATAATGATATTATTGCCGTGTTAATAGCTTTTGAAGGTATCCGTGGATAAGTTTAGATTCAATGACATGATGTGAAAGATTCGCTTGACTGTGACCTGGCTGGGGTGGTGGGGCAGGGGTGTTGGCAGGGCAGAGCTGAGACGACTGGCTGTCCTGACCATGGCCCTGACCATGGCCCTGACCGGTGACTGCTGGGACTGAGCACCAGGCTGTGTGGGAAGAGGGGATCATTATGCTACTCCCTCTACTTCAAAGAGCTCATTTACTTTTCTCAAAAAAAAAAGCAAACATCCCGGCTTGGCCAATAATGTATCTAATGATGCCCAGGATGGCAAATTTGGGGAACGTGGACGGGGGACATGCCTTGATTTCATCAGATTCAGTAATGAGTCAGCCCCTTTCAGTTGTGCTTGGTGACAGCCGGTGTCAATGAAGTGAACACCAAGGAGACAAAGCCTGAAACACCGAGCAACAGCACAAGAAGTGAAGTGTCTGCATGTGCAGTCCCCACCGTGCCCCCAAGCCCCGGTTATGTGTATCTACTCATGCGCCCCACGTGGGTGGCCAGTCCCACTCCAGCATCACAAGTGCCCCGTACCCCCTACCCTGACGTCCTTCCTTTTGAAGCTGTCTACAGTGATCAGTCATCCTCTGAACCTGTTCCTAGTCGTCAGCAGCAAAGGTCTGTATCCAGCACGTGGGCTCCCAGGGATCATCCAGCACCATGGCACATCCTAAAACTGTCAGGTCCCTGGAACTGGAAACCTGACTTTTCGAGAGCCCCCACCCTTCAGTTTTGTTTCTATAAATGTCATTCCTCTAAGTTTCTATCTCCCTAAGTCTCTGTCCCTACAGCAGGCTGAGCAGGCTGTACCCAGAGTGTGACACCGTTAACTGTTTCCCCACTAGCCCAAGGTTTCTTTCTCCCCAGGTGTCTGTTCCCATTGCACAGGCTGTGTGTGGAATGGAACACTGTGACCATCCTCTTAGGCTAGGCTAGATGCTAACCTTAACCCTATACAAGAAGATTCCCAACTGCCTCTCAGTGCTGACGCCAGTTTCGGCTCAGCCCAGCAGGTCCGCTTGCTGCCTCCTAATAAAATCTTCTCTACTTCCTTTACCTGGCTAGCATCTTTCCTCAGTAACCGTACAAAAACCTAGCATCTCTTCTACATCTTTAACCTCATCGGGGGTGAAAAGCAGCAACACACGTCGTGAAAACCTCTCATTTCTGGAAGCCAAAGGCTCATTCAATGGATAGACACAATGACAGAAATTACACGCAGTCAAAGGCAGGACTCCACTCTTTCCCTTACAGATGTCCCTTAAAGCAATTGCGAGTTTACAGGCAGACAGGCTCGGGGAATGCCGGGGCTAGAAATTAGATTAATAAACTTTGCCCCAGGTCACTCTGCAGTGCTGGCTCAGTGTGGTAGCTGGCTCCCAGCCCTGCAGGCCCAGAGTCTCACCTACACGTGCAGGCCTAGACGAGGCACAGATAAATTTTTACAAATTAAGGAGGGAGGGGGCCATACCATTTAATTTCAGTAAAACCCTGAAAATCAGTTTAAAAAGCACAGTTCCTTATTTGTCTAAAGCCAGCCAACTCTCTGTATAGAAGACACACACACAGCGTTGTTGAGTCCTGCACACCCTCACACATAAGCAGGCACGCCCCCCTCTGCCATGAAGACAGGTGACACCCTGAACCCACAGAAGCAGAGGCATGTTGGAAAGGTTTGTTTTTAAGAAACTCTGTCAGTTACAGATTTACCATCTTGTAAAGCTTTTCCCTAAAGTTCTATTTCCAGAAACATAGTAGTAAGTTACTCGAACATGAAGCTGCATTAAAACACCAAAAAGCCATGCATTGTCCCCCGTGTTGTTGAACATGCTGCCTTACACACACTGCCTCTGCGGACAGTCTGGCCACTCCTTACGCCAGCACCCACGCAGGGGCTACGAAGTGAGGGTGTTCTGTTCACCCTGCTGCAGACAAAGCAGCTAACCTACAAATGAAGCCTTGTGTGTAAATAACACAGTGTCTGCAGAAGTGACAACGTGTCACAAGAGCCGCACTAACAGACTCGCAGGCCCCATCACGGCCATCAGAGAGACCAGCCACCTCCTCGCGGGAAGGGCAGCTGACGCAGGGACGCTGGTGACTGACATGGGATTGGCCCCCTGTCATTTACTGCCTGCAGCTCAATGGTGACCCCAACCTCCCATTTACATCTGGCTCCAGGAACTCCATTCAACCACAAGAATACAAAAAGCCCAGCAGAAAATACACCCCAGTCACAACACAAAATCAGGCTCCATGTTAAAACTCTCACCTAGGACAGGATAAGAGGAGAAAAGCACTGCTGGGTTTTAACAGAGAAATGGCCACAGCAGCCCTAACACTTTCCTTCTAAACACACAGTGGGCGGCACGCCCTGCATCATCCATTTGCTGTAACATGAGTCCTTCATTCATCACTAATGAAGAAACGTAAAACTACCCTGTTATTTACCTCCTGATGATCAACTGATTTGAGTACAGACATTTAAGTTTAAATTCATTTGTCAGTATAAAACCATTCTTATGTATTCTTTATAACTCACACATTTGGGGAGTGTCAGTACCTATGTCAAGACGAGATTAGATCTATTAAGATAAAATATAAAATACGTGATTCTATGAAATAATATCAAGACCAATGCAAAAAGAAAATAACCCAGCTGCATAATAAATGTTCTGTAAAATACTGATTCCATTAATGAAAATTACAAGTTTAAAACAGACTAAAAAGTTCAGTTCAATTACTTAGAACATTACATATTTTAAACATTAATACCAATAATTATATTTAGCTAGAGATACGTATTTATGTAATCTTTAAGTCACAGGATAAATTGAAGTTTTCATCCAAAATTAATTCTTAAACTAGGTAAGTCTGCAAAAGATGCTCAAAACAGTAACTAGGCTATTTGAATGATGTGTTCAAAGTTGCTTTGGGACTGGCAGAGTCCAGTCTCTAACCTTGCTGGCACTGAGGAAGAGAAGGTATCACAGGACACAAAGGTGCGGGCAGGAATAAGCATGACGTCCCAGAGCCACCACAAAGAGGAAATTAAGACACACCCTGCACGGCTTATCGACTGAGCAGCCAGACTCTGAACCTGGGGTTTATGAGTTCATAGTTTCAAATATGTTCCTCTGGGTCCTGGGCGGTAAAGAAACCTCTCTACTATAATCACTATTTTTGACACTCCAAGCCTTCTGAAGTAAGCAAAGAGCGGTGATTCAAACTAACCTAAACATTTATTTTAAAATCAGATGGCCTTCAGCCCACTCCCACGATAAACAGCGTGCATTCGGGAGGGGGATGCAGGAGGAGGAGTGTAAAGAAGCAGGGAGCCATGGAAAGGCCTGGGGCAGCTGCCAAGGCACTCACCACAACCCCCCAGCTCTCAAACACTCCCTAAGAGGCGCCCAGGTTGCTTCTCCAAGGAGACAAGCAGACAGACTCAGGCAGACCTGTCCTCTTGAACCCCTGTAGGTGAACATGGAAAGAAAGTTAGTGCCGAATTCTGCTTGCGGCACCAACCAAACAATCACGAACCCAGGGTGAACCCTGCTGCTGCGTGGGAAGCAGGTCTCCCGAGTCCAACCTTCCTCTCAGCAGAGGACAGTCTCAGCCCCTCTGTCTGGCAGGGGGTGCTGACAGGCTCACGCCCCTCAGCCACAGCCCACCCTGGCATACTGAGCCTGCAGCAGAGGTGCCAGCACTCCACGCGGGAGCATTTCACGCTCTGCCTCCTGGTGACCCCACCTCTTCCCCTCAGTACCCCTAATTCTAGGGGTGGTGACTGCTTCCTGTACCTACTAACCCCTGGGGAACCTCAGCATTTCCTTTTAGCTCTGTAGCTTGCCTACCTGTGGCCATGCATGTGTGTACATGTGTGCACATATTAGAAAACACATGACTCAGACGGTGACATGCTGACATGCCAGCATAACAGACTGGGCAACATGAGGTGAAAGATGCCAAAAGGCTTCTCTGCTTCTGAGCCGGGAGTTACCACTCATCCTGGGCGATAACCAGCACAGTTCCTGCCTCAGCACGCACACAGCTGGCACGCGCAGCCTGGCGGTCACCTCACTGTAGCGTGCGCTGTGCCGCCTCCAAGGAGGATAGAGGACGAAGGGACACCGGCTACGGGAGCCTCAGAAGTGAACCTGTGCTCAACTCCCTGCGCAGGCCTGAAGCACCGCCCCCAATACTTTCTACTGTGTTAACATACACACAACATAAAATTTACCATCTTAACCGTTTTTAACTGTACAGTTAGTTCAACGTATTAAACACATCGTAATGCTGCGCAACCATCACCACATCCACCTCCAGAACGTTTCGTCCTCCCAAACTGAAACTGTGTCCATGAAACAGCAGCTCCCCATCGCCCCCCTCCCCATCCCCGGCAGCCCCGTTCTACTCCGTCTCTAGGAACGTGACCACTCTGGGGACCTCATATAAGCGGAATCGCACAGTCGTCCTTTCGTGGGTGGATTATTTCACTTAGCATAATGTCCTCAAGTTTCGTCCACGCTGTAGCGTATATCAGAATTTCCTTCTGTCTTAAGGCTGAGTAATATTCCACCGTGTGCTCAGTTGATTAGAGTGCAGTTGTTTTAACACCAAGGTCAAGGCTTCAGATCCCTGTTCTGGCCACCTCCCCCCCCCCCCCTGCAAAAAAAAAAAAAAAAAAAAACCAACAAAGGTTCCATTGTGTGGAGGAGCACACTTTGCTTATCCTTTCACCTTCCGATGGACACCTGAGCCGATTCCACCCCTGGCTACTGTGGGTAACGCTGCTGTGAACGCGGGTGCGTCAATGCTTCTCTGAGACCCTGCCTCCCTTCTTTGGGGCACACACCCCAAGTGGGATCACTGGATCCCCCAGTAATTCCATTTCTCACTCCCTAGGAACTGCTGCGCTGCTCCCCACAGCAGCCGCGCCACTTCACACCCCACCAGCAGCGCACATGGCTCCTGTTTCTCTACATCCTCACCAACACTTGTTTTCTATTTTGGGGGGCAGGGGGACCAGAAGCCAGTGAAAACTCAGCAGTCCTCCCCTCCCCCCCGAGCACTGCTTGCAGTGATTACTTCCATTAACACAACCTGCAGCACCTTTCGGAAGGACAACTCTGGCGTCACTGCAACAAACACAGCAAGTCAAGGAGACATCAGTGCTGTGTGACCTCTGTCCAAAAACTGGTGGTGGCACGCACCTTAAAGCTGCTACCAAGAGGCAGAAATGGCCCAGGCAGGTGAGCCACAGCGTCTCAACTGGACTCACCCCTGCCAACACAGTGTCTGAGGAAATCATAAAGATGTCCAGACCACGTTTGTGGGTCCAGGGGGAGTGAGCCGCCTCTGTTCGGACATCTGATGAGGGAATCCGTCCCGCGGGCAGGGGGTGTGGTGACAGGTTAAAGACCTGGCTGTCAAGTAACCCTGGCACAGGGCATGGGGCCGGGCAGGGACACATGGAGCCACATTCGATGGATCCCAGCCTCCTGGTGTTCTGGTGTTTCTGCCTAACTGCTTATATCCAAAAAGTGAAAATGAAACTAGGTGAGGGCCAGAGACAGACAACCGTTCATTCACCCTTACTGGCTTCACCAATTCTGATTTTATTTATTTTAAATTTGTTCCCCCATTGACCTCTACTTTGCCAACCAGAAACCAAAAGCCACACAAAGAATTATCAGCAGAGAGGTATTTGTGACAAGGAACCACATTTGCTAAATCATTACAAGAGCTGAGTTAGGGGCCTCCCAACGGCTGCAAGACCTTCTGCTCCAGAACTGCCCCACCCAGGGCCCTGGCCACCACTGCCACCACACCACGACACCCACAAAGCAGGGATGTGGTCCTGCCACTCCTGAGAGCAGACAAGGCACCTCCACTGGGAGAAACCTTCCCATCTCCACAATCTCATGGCCAAATGAAAACCAAAGAGCCCGCAAATCCTCTCAGCACCATCGGTTCCTACATTCCAAATGTCATGGTCACACATCTAACCAGACAACTTAACTTTCAGGAGAATGCACATGTGTACAATCTGAGCACAGAAAAAGAAACAGTCCTACCGTATACTAAAATCAACTCAAAATGGATTAAGGATTTAAATATACACCCTGAAACAATAAAACTTCTTAAAGAAAACATAGGAGAAACACTTCAGGAAATAGGACTGGGCACAGACTTCATGAATACGACCCCAAAAGCACGGGCAACCAAAGGAAAAATAAACAAATGGGATTATATCAAACTAAAAAGCTTCTGCACAGCAAAAGAAACAATTAAAAGAGTTAAAAGACAACCAACAGAGTGGGAGAAAATATTTGCAAAATATACATCTGACAAAGGATTAATATCCAGAATACATAAGGAACTCAAACAACTTTACAAGAAGAAAACAAGCAACCCAATTAAAAAATGGGCAAAAGAGCTAAGCAGGCATTTCTCTAAGGAAGATATACAAATGGCCAACAGACATATGAAAAAATGCTCAACATCACTCAGCATCCGGGAAATGCAAATCAAAACCACATTGAGATACCATCTAACCCCAGTTAGGATGGCTAAAATCCAAAAGACTATGAACGATAAATGCTGGCGAGGCTGTGGAGAAAAAGGAACTCTCATACATTGTTGGTGGGACTGCAAAATGGTGCAGCCTCTATGGAAAATGGTATGGAGGTTCCTCAAACAATTGCAGATAGATCTACCATACGACCCAGCTATCCCACTGTTGGGAATATACCCAGAGGAATGGAAATCATCAAGTCGAAGGTATACCTGTTCCCCAATGTTCATCGCAGCACTCTTTACAATAGCCAAGAGTTGGAACCAGCCCAAATGCCCATCATCAGATGAGTGGATACGGAAAATGTGGTACATCTACACAATGGAATACTACTCAGCTATAAAAACGAATGAAATACTGCCATTTGCAACAACATGGATGGACCTTGAGAGAATTAATTATATTAAGTGAAACAAGTCAGGCACAGAAAGAGAAATACCACATGTTCTCACTTATTGGTGGGAGCTAAAAATTAATATATAAACACACACACACACACACACACACACACACACACACACACACACACACACAAAAACCGGGGGGGGGGGGAAGATATAACAACCACAATTATTTGAAGTTGATACGACAAGCAAACAGAAAGGACATTGTTGGGGGGGAGGGGGGAGGGAGAAGGGAGGGAGGTCTTGGTGATGGGGAGCAATAATCAGCTACAATGTATATCGACAAAATAAAATTTTTTAAAAAAAAAGAAAATTCACTTTTTATCAGCCTTTAAAATTCAATGAATTAAAGTATCGACATTAGAAAAAAATAAATAAATAAAATAAAATAAAATAAAAAAAAAAGAAACAGTCCATTCCAAAAGCCATGAGCTGCTTGTTGTGAAACACTAGGCTAGAGGGTACACTGAGCATATGGAACAGGTGCTACTACTGGAAACATACTAACAACTCAAAGAATAAACAAAAAGGGGTCCTGAGGATGGAAAGAAGGAGGACTTACCATATGCTAAGCCTTACTAGACAATTTACATCTTATTGGAGACTTAAAATTCTATAAAAAATATTCACAGTTTCCATTTTACAAATGAGAAAACTGAATATCAGAGGCAGTAACCTATGCTGCAATTCAGCCTCAAGCTTGTTATACTGCAAATCCACATGGCTTCCACTCCGCCAGAGGCAAACACGCTGCAGACAAGCCCTCTCCAGTACCACCCTCCTGGCAGACATTACTCAAGACACATTCTTCCACTGAACCTGGAGCAGGCCTCAGGATCCTTTCTCAACTCAAAACTCAAGCAGCATTACCAGTCAGTCAGTCAACAGGCAGAATACAAACTTCTCTGCCACCCATTCATTGGACACATGGCAGTAAATGGGCCAAATTTTCAAAACATAACGAGCGAATTCACGGCCAGGTGAGCTTCCCTAGAACACCCTGTAGCTCCAGAATAGAAGTATAAAGTCCGAACACTGGGAATGGACAATGTAACCAAGATCAAAGGGGAAGGGGAACCATGATTTAGGGACCACTAATGTGTAAAAATAAGAACCAGCACATTGAGTGAAGTGGGCAGAGGGTGATTTAAGGTGGCTGTGGTGGACAAAAACAAATTCAGCAAACATGGAGGAATGCCTGAATGAGAATTCAGGACCTGGTAGATGTAAGTGACAGGAAGGAAGTGAGGGGTAACGTTGGGAGTGAACAGAACTGAAGCCATGTTGGGACCTAAAACCACCTGGGCTGCTGTGGGGTCGGGGCGGGGAGGGGAAGGTTTAAAAGCATAGTTTTTTACTTTCCACTCTTTCTTCCCATCCCCTGACTTTCTTATCTTGCTCGCTAAGTAGGAAAGCAAGGCCAAGAAGCTAATTAGAGCTTTGTGAAGCTAACAGTTCTTTATTTGAGACTTGTAGAGTTTTGAGAAATGATCAAGGCCAAGTGACTGAAAGCTGACCTTGGGCACGAGCCAAGTATACCAGTGCAAATCAAAATCTTGCAGGGTCCTTAGGTGACAGCAAAGATGAAAACAGAAGCCAGACGAGGCCTTGGGCAAGACCCTGTACCTGACCTATACACACAGACCCCTTGTAACTCCTGTCTCCTTCTCTCCTGCTTTTCACCTCCCACGTTCCATTCCCTCAGCCATTCCTTTAAAAATCACTCAATTAATCTAAACTTTTGAGATAGAATGGCCTACCAACTCCTTCAGCTGAATACAACTGCTTTTCTAAGACCAACCATTTGACTTCTGAGTTCTTTTTTTCCTTACCTTCTCAAGGAGGCAGGCAGCTGGACCTGAGTTCGGTAACAGTTAAGACAAGCTTATTTAGGCAGGAGTCCAAACTCAACACTTGTTTTCCAAAGGTCACCCTCAAGGATGTCTGAGCTAAATGACCTTTCTTCACAATTTGTGGAGCAGTTAGACCCCCTCAGAAAAGAATAATTCATGTGCCATTCTCAGCTTGTCAGTGCAAGTTGCTGTAAAAAACAGGGCCTAATTTATTTGCTGAGAACTATGAGAAGTACACCCCAAACAGTGATTAGAGAAGTAATTTCAAAGTTGATATGATTTACTTTAGTCTGAGAGCCTCGGGAGCATAAGACCAGAGATGGGAAAAAGACCAGTCCCATTTATACATAAATCAGAACCACAGTGTAGCGGCTCTTTATCCTGTTCATGATGTCAATTGTAAAGCTAGGCGACCACGCCAGTTGTTGGGCTCTTTTACCTGCTGATAATCCTGCACCAACTGGGCCGATTGTCGAGCTAAGGCTGAGTCTGGAGCCCACGGACCCCTCAAACCCATTCACAGACTGGGTCACAAACCCTTCATTTGCCAGGCTGGGTCCCCAGATCCCTCACACACCTGGCTGGGTCCCCAGACCCCTTCACGCAGGTCTATGACAAAGATCCTTGGAAACCGTAGGTTTGGAGAGCATGGCTGTGCCGGGCAGACGCTCGAGGCAGACGCCCGCCCGCCTGCTTCACCAAAACACTCTCTCTCTCTCTCTCTCTCTGAAGAACACAAGAATAGCAACAAAACTAAAAAAAAAATACACTGGCGTGCACGTGCACTAACTACACACACACACACACACACACACACACTCTCTCTCTCTCTCTCTCTCTCTCTCTCTCTCTCTCTCTCTCTCTCTCTCTCTCTCTCACTCTCACTCACTCACTCACTCATGGATGTGCTAAACCACACCCAACGGGACCGAGGCGAGGGCCCTGACCAAACTATTCTATTTTCCCAACACACAGTCACAAAAGGTGACGTATCTCAGGGAGTAAGGGGCAGACACGATCAACATTTAGTAGAAATGCAGAACTCCAGAGCCTCTAGGGTGCTTGCAATATGGGGAGAATCTATCTAAATCTTACACGTTAGTTTCTACTTCCTGTTGGTTATACAAGAGTTGTACAAAAACTCACCTCTCTTTACCAAAGCCTTATACTCACCTCTTTCTGACGACCTATAAATCGAATTTTCCTGTAGTCCTTGTCATCATAAACCTGAGAGAAGGAAGAGAAAAAGACCCACGTGATTTTCACGTGATTCTACTCATTCTGCAAGAGAAGACCTCGCGTCCGGTGTAAGCATCACAGGGAAGAGTCCTTGACTCTCAGGCCCCGGTGACCGGGCAGACAGGAGTGGGCAACACACGCCGTCCGCACTGCGCGCAGCAGCCCGGGGGCACGGGGGGACACGGGCGGGACGCGGGGGGACACGGGGGTGACGCGGCGCAGTCCCGCCGCCGACAGCGCAGCGGGCCGGGGCCGCGCTCCTCGCGTCCGGCCCATTGGAAACCACAGGCCCCGGTCCACCACGCACGACCGCAGACACGTCCCCGGAGGCTGCGGCGCGGGGGCTGGGTCCGCCGTCGGCAGCGCGCCGAGAACGCGACGCAGGCGCGTCTTTGCATGCAACAGAGCACGACCCGCCCGCGGCCGTTACCTGGCCGGTGTGCGTAATCTTCTCCCCGCTCGGCGAAGCGCACACCCCGAAACCCCTGGCCACCCCAGGCAGGCCCAGCAGCCGGCGGAAGGTCACCGCCGCCGCCATCTTGCGCGGCCGACCCTTGACACGGTGCGCCGTCGCTCGAGCGCCGACGCATGCGCACGGCATCTTGCGGGGGCTCGCGCTTTCGGGACTTATTTCGCCCTGTGAAGGCGCGCGCGAGGCGGGGCGAAGGGTGCGCATGCGCTCCGCCGTCGGCCGAGCAGAAGCCGCCTCGGACTTGATGAGGCAGATAACTGGGCAACCTTAGTAGGTGCCCGAGACTCTTGTTTGTTGTTTCCGCGGCCAGGCGGTGTGGGCATCCGAAGCCTTGACCTTGGTGTTATAACACCGCGTTATAACTGAGCTAACCAGCCAGCCCCCCTGGTGATTCTTATTTGGGAGAAGGCTGGGAAGATGAAAACTACATTGTTTATATTCTTATGGTAATCGATAATCAGGAGACGTTTAAGATGATTTTATTGGATGAAGGAGTCCTTTGTTTAGCACAAGAAACTGGAAGTGTGTTCACGATGCAGGATGCTCAGTTTTCCTGTGTGTGGCTGCAGGGGACAGCTTATTTGGGGGATATCTGCAACAAAGCTATAATTGATTTTATCCAGCACGCAAATACAGACTTTAAAATGGATCCTTTTATTTAGAGCCAGCTTGGGAACCAATTCTGGTTTGTAATCCAACCCAACTTGGGTTCAGTTGCAGCTTGACACTTGTAAAATAAAAATTACAGGAGGCCATTGCTTTTGACTAAGTTCCTGCACTAGACCCCAAAGACCAGACTAAAAATTACAATGGCGTCACCCCTGCTAAATTCCACCTCACCAAACCTAAACTAAGTGGTGGTCTGACCAAGAAATCAGGAAAGAGAAGTAACAGTCAACTTCCCAAACAGACCAGTTTAAATCTTCAATGGCATGACAATGAAGTTCTCGCTGCTTTGATCCGTACACAAAAGAGAAAGCCTAAAGGAACCTGATAGAACTAGTCACTTATTTTTCTATTGTTCTGTCTCCCTGTCCCCACCTCACAAAGAAAGTAACTGAAAGGCCAATTTTTGGTTTTTGTTTCTGTTTTCTTCAGCCTTTTCTGTCTATAAAACCAACCTCGTCTACTCGGCTCATTCGAACTTACTCTTATACCGAATGAAATGTTGCCCGACTCTAGAATTGCAATAAAGCCAACTGAGATCTTTCAATTTGTTGTGATTTTGCCCTTTGACACACTCCAGCATCTGCCTTTTCTTTGCTGTGGCCCGAGCCCGAGGACCAAAAACCAAACACCTAGGGATGGGTGGGAGGTCGGGGACATGAGAAAGAGGGGAGAGAGGCAGTAGGAAACAAGAATGCAGATTTTAAAAAACCTCCCGAAAAGTGAACGGTGTCCCCACAAACGTGTGGGTCAGGACATATTTGTCTTGAAGCTGCTGAAACTCCTGAGCCCCACGTTCACCTGGTCAGGTGCACAAGTGGGCTGAGTTAGCGATGCTCAGCAAGTGCGGACGGCAGGGAGGGCGGGCAGATGTGGCTGTGTCTGCAGCTCCTTCTGGTACCTGGCAGGTGAGGTGGGTGGAGTCACGGACAGGTACCTGAAAACACAGGTGTAAGCGACTTCATTGTAGACTCTGCGTGGTGATATACGGGTGTTCACTGGAGAATTCTTTCCATTTTTCTGTAGGTTTTTATAATGTAGGAGGGGAGGAAAAGATAGTTTGATTGTACCCAGCTAGGGACATTGTCTATTGTCACTCGTTTCCAGGAGCTTCTTCATATTTCTCCCAGGATGTCCACTTAATAATAACATGTGATCTTTCTACAATCTGTTCAGACGTTGGTATTTGTCAGTTTCTTCTAACGTCTAGTCGGTAGTGATTTCTTTTTCATTCCGGATATCTATTTTCGTTCTTATTTCTGCATGTTTTCACCGAGAACGTCCGCCATGCTGCCTCAACAGCAGGCGCGCAGGCGGGGACTTCCGGGTAGGAGGCGGCGGCCTCAGGCCCCAGCGCGCATGCGGCTCCGTCTCCGCCTCTGACTCCAGATGGCGGGCATACCACGTGATCCCCGCCGCCATCTTTCTTCCTGGCGGCGGCTTCCGGCTCCGGCGTCTCCGCCCTACTGCGCCGACGCGTGGCGAGGGCGCGTTGCTGGGAGGCCTAGCACCTTCTTCCCAGGTGAGGGGTCCCGGGTGTCCCGAGGGCCGGGACTGCGGGGTGTGGAGGTTGTGGGGGGGAGCGGAATGGTGCGGCCGGCCGCCCCGGAGCCCCTGGCTTCAGTTTCCCCGAGGGGATCGCGGGTCCCACCTCGCCGGCGGGTGGGGCGGGGGTCCTGCGGCCCTGGGGGGCTCGCTGCTCGCGGTCCCGTCGGCGGAGGGGGCCCGAGTTCGCGGGGTCCGCAGGGCCTACCCGGGCCTTGGGCAGGCGTCGCTGCCCTCCCCGGCGTGGGTCGGGGTCTGGCGGACGCGGACCGGAGCCTGGGTTGGGCACACGTGGAGGGCCGGCGGGTGTAGCCGGAGTGCGGCTCGGCCCGGGACCCCCGCCTCCGTCTGTCCCCGCAGGCTCGGCCGCAGCATGGCCTCCCTCCTGCTGAGCAGGCTGCTGAGCTCCGCGGCCCGCCCGCTGCTGCGCCTGCCTCTCCCCGTGGCCCTCCCCGCGCCCCTGCGGCCGCCACCCGGCCTGCCGCCGCCGCCCGCGCTGGGCTTCAAGACCAAGGCCGTGCTGAGGCGGCGCTGCGCCCACTGCCGCCTGGTGAAGCGGCGCGGCCGCTGGTTCGTGTACTGCAGCGCCAGCCCCAAGCACAAGCAGAGGCAGATGTAGCCCGGCCTGGGCGGGAAGGCCCCGCGGAAGTGGCTTCGCCTGTGCAAGGAGAGATGAAGTTTGAACCGTGCGTGCTCCGAGACCCTCGGCCTTGAGGTGCTGCCGGCTCGGTCCCCGGCCGTCTCACCCGTGTGTGTACCTTCCTGCAAGCTGTGCCTGTGCCAGAGCCGGAGGTCACCAGGCAGTGTGAAGGGACGGCTGGTGGTGTCCGCCGACCTCAGAATGCAGGCACTTTAGAAAGGACCGAGTTAAGTGTGGAGGGCACCGTGCGACAGCTTCTCGACGCGGGTGCAGTCCTGTTGTCCCAACATTCCCGACCTTCCAGGGTGAGAGTGAAAGATGGGGATAGCCATCGTAAACTCAAGGGAAATTTAATTTGCTTACATACAAATGTATTTTGGATATCAATTAAATATGTTTGTCATCCTATGAGACTCCAGAGTAGTAATGCTTTTTATACGAGCAAGTTGATGTTTTTAGAAAGAAGTAGTGTGTACACACACACACACACATACAAAGGAATAAAATAATACACTGGTGGTTTTGCAGAAGAATCTACAGTATCCATTGGAAGCACTGGACATCTCGGCATTTGGGGACTGCTGCCATTTGTCAGTGCTAGAAAGCCGGATGGTGTTTGTGCTCTCAGGGAAATCAATCTGCATAAATCCAAAGAACTTTGGTTTGGTCTGGCACAGTTAACTCACCAATGTTCTGAACTGTTCTGCTAGTGTAGTCCCATGACACCATTGCAGATAGCTGTGGACAAGTTTCCCCTTGAGAATAACATTTCATCCAAAGAGGATCTTACCAGAAAACCGTTTTCCTGTAAGTGTCATGAATATAGGGACGTTCTCAGAGGATAATGACAGTTCATGGTTAAGTGTGAAGATTTTGAGACTCAGGTTCAGTTTCCCAAGGCGGTGCAGCAGCTGTTGTGATGTGTGCTGTGCTTCAGACCTGATCCTGCTGGGTTTCCTTGGGGAGAGGAGCCTGCAGTCTGGGCCTTGTGCACTGATTGATGGTAGTCATGGGCAGAGAATCCAGAATGAGATGATCTGGAGTCTTGGTGTTGCCCCAAGGAGTCCTGTCGGTAACTGGGCCTCTGGGACAGCAGAGGAGTGGGGTCAAGAAGAGACCCCCATGATGAGACCTGACAGGTGGCAGGAGGCCATGGCTGCACCTTGACCACTGGTGCCCTTTCTACTGTGAACCGCACCTGTGTGTCAATTTTAATCGTTCACTTCTCGTACTTTGAAAGGCAGTGTTGCATAGTGGTTTCCAGCATGGATTTGAACCCCCAGCCGTGCCGCTTGCCAGTATAACCTTGCTGTGTGCCTCGGTTTCCTCATCTGTTAAATGGAAGTAGGAAGCCACTTCAGAATTCTCCTGTCAAAGAGTCAGAAGTACGTGACACATAGCAGATGCACTAAATGTTGCCTATTACTGCTTTCAGTGTTGCGTGTGTTTTTATAATTAGCAAATATAGAATACATTTCATCATTTTATTTCCAAAATTTTCCAGTTGAGAACATTTTCCAATAAAAATAAGCCTGAATAGCTTGATTCATTCACCGTCCCTGAACTCCAGCTGCAGGTAGGGATCTTGTGGGGCACAGGCTGGGCAGGAGCTCTTTGTGTCCGTTTGAGGACACTTGGTGCCTCTTGGGAGCAATGGTGAGTATGTGGGTCACCTGTGGGGTCTTAATCCCAGGCTCTTCCAAGCTACCCTGAAGGTGGGCTGAGCAAGTCCCTGTGGGTCCAGAGAAAGCTGCCCTGCAGACGTGGGAGCTCCAGGTGGAGCTACCCTCTGCAGCCAGGGTGGCCCAGAGGTGGGCCAGGGTCACCAGCACTATCTCTGCCACGCCCTCCCTGTCTCATGGAGGTTTTGTGCTGATAAACTGAGTAACAGAATATGCTTTGGAAAGTTAGAGGTGCTGTTCAAATACACATTATTGTCTATTCCCCAAGAGACTTAGAGGACAATCAACTGGGGACAGTGCCGCAGGCAGAAGAAAAATGAGTGACCACATGGACAGATGATAAGAACACGTCACAATTGCCAGCCTGTCTGCCCATGCACTCCCCAGAGGAGACCGGCACCCATCAGCAGGGACAGATCATCTTCTGTGTAATATGTCACACATGTACCCACAGAGACATGTCTTTTCATAAGAAAGAGTTGGTACTTTACATATCAATATTTATGACTTGATAGATTGCTTATACATCGGGTCTGACTTGATCTGTGTCATGAACCTCACAGTGTCACTATGGTGACAGAAGCATGGAAGGCGTGACCAGCGCTGCTCAGCGGGTCCAGCCCTCCTTCCTTGCTGTACCTGGGGGGGGATCCTGCTTCTGTGCCCCGAGGCTGGGCATGGCCCACCTGTGGGCTTCAGCCTGCCACGTGTGAACAGCGGGTGCGCTGCTTTTCGGCAGAAGCACTGAGGGTGAGTCTTTTCTCTCCTCCCACAGCAGTGCTGGGAGCACTTCAGAGGTGGAGGGGCCAATGGGGTCACGTGGGCTGTGATGCCCAGCTGCCACTTGGAGGATGGTTGCCCCGGGCAGCCACCCAGACGCACTGTGGATTCTGTGTGGGCAAGAACTCCTGTCGTGTCAAGACAAAGGGCTCGGGCTGTCTGCTGCACAGTGTGGCTGGTCCGTGCTGCTGAAGCAAGAGGAGCGGTGGAGAAAGTGGGGCAACTCCTGGGGCTGGGTGACTGGTCACTCCTCAGTGGGGTCCTGGGGAAGAAGCCTCATGTTTGAAAGGGACAGAGTTACTACTCACCTGTCCCCTCGGGGTTCTTCTGAGAACCCAAAGAACTGTGTGCTATGGCCTGAATGTGAGTGTTCCCTCAAATTCATGTTAAAGCTGTAACGCCCGATGTGAGGGTACCAGGAGGTGGAGCCTTTGGGGGTGATTCAGTCGTGAAGCTGGAGCCCCATGAATGGGATCCGTGCCCTAATAGAAGAGGCCCCAGGATGCTGCCTCGCCCCTCCCACCACGCCAGGGCTCAGGGAGCAGCCCCACCAGACACCAAATCTGCTGGTGTCTCTTCTTGGATATCCCAACCTCCACAGCTGTGAGAGATGCTTCTGCTGTTTACAAGCCACCAATCTGTGGTGTCTTATTACAGCATCTTAGTGGATCAGGACATTGGGGGACAGGACCCATTTCTTAGTCCTGGGTATGTCCTCAGCACCTGCTGCAGGGCCTGGCATGCAGTGGGCACTCTCCCCAAGTGTGGAGTCAGCTGGTCCTGCTGACCTGCAAACAGGCACTTACCCAAAGCCAGTCCATCCTGTGAGGCCAAGCCCACACTTTGTTCCAAAGCATTGGCTGCCTGTCCCCTCCAGGGAGCCCTGATCTCCCCCAACACTGGAGTGTGGGAGGAGCAATCTAACACTGGTTGTCCAGGGCTCTAGTTTCATACATGCACGTACATGCACACACATGCACACGTGCACACGCACACACACCTTCTTTCTCTTCGATTATTTTCTCTGTACAGGTAAGTGTGGTTTTGACTAAGCCTCGAGCCTCCAACCCTGAGCTGGGCACTTGGTGGTGCTCTGTGCCCCTGTGAGTGACTCCATGGAACTGTGCCAATGGACAGGGAGTAACGGGTGTAGTGAGGCGATGGGGTCCAGTCCACAGGATCTGTGATTACAGTTGACCGCCTGGAGCTCTAACTGGCACTGAGGAGTCTCAGTCATTCCTCTCTCCTGGCTTGTTAGTCTCTATCTGATCTCAGGTCACAGCAAATAGGCTGGTCACATCCGCCCACAGCCCTGTACTGTCCAGCATGCAGAAGGACCAGCACTTAGAGCCCCAGATTCCAGCATAACACGCTGCATGGAGGTCAGGAGGCGGCCAGCTGTGGTCCACAGACCAAGTCCTGCTCACCACCTACATTTGTTAAGTAACACTTCACTGGAAAACAGCACATTCGCTCATGCATGCACTGTCCATGGCTCCTACAGTAGCCACAGCAGTAGTTGGATAGCTGCAACAAACACCATATGTCCTGAAAATCCTAGAATATTTACTCTTGGACTTTTACAGATGTGTTTCCATCCCTTGTTTAGATCATTAAAGGTTCTTATCCTATCCTGGGTTTACTTTCACAATGACCCTAACCTGTCAGAAATATTTCATGTTTTCTCTGTTATCCATTTAGTAAGAGGGATTTTTGTATTTGTATATACTAACAATGAACAACTAGAAATGGATAGTAAAAGTACTATTTATGGTAGCAACCAAAACATGAAATATTTGGATATAAATCTAAAAATATGTGCACATTTTGTATACTTAAAATTAACAAACACTGTTGAAAGAATTTGATCTAAATAAATGAAGAGATATACTATGTTCATTGCTGGGATGACTCAGTATTGTTAAGATGTAAATTCCTTCCAAATTGTCTAGATTCAGTGCACTCCTAATAAAAACCACAGAAGGAATTTTTTTGCAAAATGCCATGGTTATTCAAAAAATTATATGGAAAGGCAAAGAAAGTAGAATAACCAAAATAATTTTGAAAACAAAAGTTGGAGGACTCACAGTACCTGATTTCAAGGCTTTCTATAAAACTACAGCCGCCAAGACAATGCAGTAAGGCTTAGGCAGCACACATTGGTCAGCAGAACTGAGCAGTGTTCATAGGTAGACCCACGCGTGTTTTCAAAACAGGCTTAAAGGCAATTCAGTGAAGAAAGGCTCTTCCACAGATGATGCCAGAAAATTAGGTTTCCACATACGCCCCTTCCACCACGTACAAAGATGAACTAAAACTGGGTCATAGGCATAAGTGTAAAGCTTAGTACTGTAAGAACTTCTCAAACAAAACATAGAAGGAAATACTTGTGACTTGGGTTGTGGCAAATTTCTTAGATACAACACCAAAAGCATGGCCCATAGAAGAAAACACTGATAAATTAGATTTCATCAAAATTAGTATCTTCTGCTCTTCAGTAGACACTGTGTGAAAGAGAAAGCCAGAAACTAAGAGACAATACTTGCAAACCACGTTTCTGATACAGGAATAGACTTAAAACATATATGTGTATTAGTCTGTTTCTGTTGCTTATAACAAAATACCTGGAACTGGGTGATTTTTAAGAAAATGAAATTTATTGCTTACAGTTTGGGAGGCTCAGAAGTCCAAAGTGCAGAGAACACATTTGGTAAGGGTCTTGGTGATGGCAACAGTGACTCGGGGGTCTCACATGACAGAAAATGCCAGAGCAGAGAGAGACGGTCTCTTTCATGCTCTTTTAAAGCCCTCAGAACCACGCCCACAACCACCATTATTAATCCACTCACTACTGTGTTTCTACAATCTAATCATCTCTTCAAGGCCCCACCTCTCAATTGACATAATAAGGTTTTCCACCCTCAATGGTTACAGTGGGGATTAAGCCTCAACGAGGTTGGGGAGGTGAGCAGGCATCCAATCCACAGCAATAAAGAAATCTCAAAACTCAATAATAGGAAAACAACCCAATTAAAAGTGGAAAAAAGTTTTGAAAAGATATTTCACAAAAGAAAATATATCAATGGAAAATTAGCACATGAAAAAGATGCTCAGTACTAAACTTTAGTGAGAAGCAAATTAAACCCATTAGAATGGTTTTAAAATGGACAAAATCAAGTTCGGGTAAGAATGGATAGCAATTGTAGCTCTCAATGCAAAATAGTACTGCTGTGTGGGAAACAGTTTGGCTGTCTCTCAGAGTTAAGTAAACTGTTAGTTTGCAATCCCACTCCTGGGTATTTTTCCAAGAACAATGAAAACTTACGTTCACACTAAAACCTTTATGTGAATGTTTATAGTAGTTTTATATATAATTGAAACAAACAAACTGGAATGGGTAAACATGTTGTTCAGCTGGTGAATGGATAAACAAACCGTGGTACATTCTTACATAGTGTTCAGCAATAAAAAAAGGAAAAAAGCACCGATACAAATGAAAACATGGATGTACCTCAAATCCATTACCCTGACTGACAGGAGCCTGTTCTAAATAAGCTCCATACTGTATTATTGCATTTACATGACATCATGGAAAAGCCAGAAGGAAAAGGACAGAAAATAGTCTGTATTGACAACAATAGCATGAAGCAGCAAAGCTCTTCCACTGTCCGTGACGCAGTAAGTACTATTCGAATGTTCAATGTGATGTTGCAGATGTATCCTGTAAACAGTAGACCAGCCACTGAGAAAATAAAACAAAAAGCATATATCTAATAAGCCAATAATGGAGAAAAACATGAAATATTAATATAATGAATTAATTTAAAGGAACCAAAAGAGAAAAAAGGGAACAATGTATTGACATGATTAAATAAAAAATAAAGGACAAGATTGTAAATTTTGAATTTAACCTCATCAATAATTTTGTGTAAATGGTCTAATCACCACAAACAAATAGCAGAGATTATCAGATTGCATAAAAAAGCGAGACCCAAATATAGGCTGTCTGCAAGAAACCCATTTTATCTACAAGTCACGAGTAGGTTAAAGGGTCGAAGAAAATACCATGGAAACAAAAATCAAAAGAAAGCTGGAGTGGCTATGTCAATGTCAGTCAAAGTAGAAGTTAGATCACCAAAAATGAGCAGGTATAATGATAGATGGGTTAATTAATGAAGAGTAGATAACAATCCTAAGTATTTATGCATCTAATAATAGGGGTTTAAACATGGCAAAAATGCATAGACCCAAAATCCACAATTATGGGTGGAGATAGCAATACTTCTCTCTCAGTAAGTGATTAGGATGAGGAGACCCCAAAACAGAGTAAGGATGAAGGATGTAGATGTGAATGACACTATCGACCAACTCAATCTAATTGATACTTATTGAAGCCTCCCCCAATGTCATCAGAATATTCTGTTAAGGTCCACGTGGAACACGCAACAACATTGACCATGTTCTGGGCCGTAAGACAAGTCTTCATGGATGTAAAAGGACTGAAGTCATGAAGAACATGTTCTCTGACCACGTGGTATTAGACTAGGATTTAATAACATAAAGAAATCTAGCAAATCACACAAATCATTGGAAATTAAACAGCACAATTCTACATAATGCTAGGATCAAAGAACTCACAAAGAAAAAAGACTGAACTGCGTGGACATGAGCACAAAACATGTCAGAATGTGTGGGAGGCAGCTAAAGCAGCACTTGAAGGAAATTTATAGCATCAAATGCTTACATCTGACTCAGAACAGTGTCTGAACTTCTACATATAGAAAAAGAATGCATGAAATGCAAAATAAGCAGCAGAAGGAAATAATGAAAAACAAATTCAAAAAACAGAATAATAATAGCAAAAAAGAAAGAAACCAAAAGCTGGCTCTTTGAAAGGAATGAAAGATTGGTTAATCCCTAGCTCGTCTGTCTAATCAAGAAAAAAGAGAGAAGACACAAATTACCAATATCAGAAATCTGAATTTTGGTGGTGGCTCACAACTGTACACACCTGCTGAAACTCACCAAATCAGTAAATTTTATTTCATATAAAGTATACCTCAATAAAACTGATTGAAAAAAATACAGTGATCTTCATCCTTATCCCAAAGCCCCAAATCCAAATTCCTGTGCTGGAATCTGGATTCAGGATCTACATTTTAAAAGCTCACCAGGAAGGACTTGCCTGGTTCACATCGCTGGTGAGAACCGGTGGTCCTGATGGATGGCGAAATGCTCTTAGAAACAGGATTGTTCTACAGCGCAGTGCCGGTGTTTGGTGACCGTAGCAGTGGGGAGTCACAATTTAGAAATATCACCCTTGAACAGAGCACGGCTTCCCTCTGCAGCATGGAGTGCTCCATGCCACACCCCTGACCTGACATGTCTGTGCTGGGCAGTTCCCACACATCGTCACTGTCCACTTCAAGTGTCCACTACAGGACAGTCCTTTGTGCCACCTCAGGGTTTTCTCCAGAGCTAGAGGCCAGAAGTGTGGGGCTAGCCCTCAGACAGTGCTCAGCCTGTGGGGATGGGAAGTGGTGGATAGATGCCCAGCTTCCCTGTTACTCAGCAGGAAACTCTGGAGGTGCACCCCATATGATGTTTACAAGGTCTCTGGTGTAGCTGAGCCCTGGTTAACCTGATCCTTAAAATGGGAACTTCCCCAAGGATGATAGACAAATGGCAAAAAAAAATAAGCACATGGAAAGATGCCCAACAGCATTAATCATCAGGGAAATGCAAATTAAAACCACAGTGAGATACTACAGCATATCCGCTAGAAAGTCCAGAATTCAAACATCTGATAATAGCAAGGGCTTTTCTTACCATGTGGGTTTTCTGACCTCCGTGTCTCATTCCTGCCTCCCTCATTTCTGCTTGCTGGAATCACATTTCAAATAAGCCTCACTGTTTCCTGTTCACTATGTCAGGTTCAGCTTTCAGGGGAATCCAAAACAAGACCCTCCCCCTGCTAATCTCTAATGCAAAGCAGCCCAAATCCCAACAGGGATGCTTATGGGACTTGACAAGTTCTAAATTCATTTGGAAGATAAAATGTGAACAGGTTGCCAAGAAACCTCTTTTATAAAGAAAATTGGGGGGAGGGTTCCTTACCACATATGAAAACATCCTGCTGAGGTATGATAGTTAAAACAGCATGGCACATGCATAGAGATAGACTAGTGAAACTGAATAGACTCAAAGAAATCTGCTTATGTGATACTGTTGAATGCATAAATGTAGCATTCCAAATTAAAGGAGAAAGCATAAAGCATGCAGTAATTCATGCTGGGAACATTGGCTGCCCATCTGGGAAAAACGTAGAATCACTACCATAGATCAAGTGCTGAAGTAAATTTCAGATATGTTTTAAAAATAAGCAAAAATTATTAGGAGAATTATTGGAAATTATTTGTATAGCCTTGGGGCGTGAAGACCTACTCTTAAACAAGATACAGACTCCAGAAGTCAGAAACCTATGAATTTGGGGGTGAGGGGGACATAAACATTCAGACCTTAGCACACTGCTGCCAGGCAACGGTCCACACGGATGCCCCAGGACAGGAGACACCTCCACAGGCGAGACCTGTAGCAGCCTCGGAGGGATTTGATTTTCCTTCCATACTGCAGGTCAGGTGGTTTAGACAACAGACGTCATTTCTCACAGTTCTGGAGGCAAATGTCTAGAACTGACCATGCCAGCATGCTGACCACAGACTTCTGAGCAGAGAGAGACAGGGAGGAAGGGCAGCCTCTCCTGCTGCAGCCAGCCCCTCCTGCCCCTGAGAGGCCTCCTGCTCACCTTGGTCTTCAGGCTCCCCCAGATGATGCAGGTACCCAGCCTGAGCTTCCAAGTCCAGGAGCTGGTCAGACACCTCTGAGGTCCGTCCGTCTGTGCTGGCCCAGGTAGGGCCAGGCAGGAAATGCTGCGGTGTCCTTCCTCCACCAACAGTTTTCTCCAGGAATGCAAGTCCTCTCCACGCAGCCCGCCACAGCAGTTCCCAAGTCTGGGTCCACAACCTGTCCTTGGAATGTGTGGGGATGTCCCTCAGTGCCCTCTGCTCTGCCCTCAGCAGACCTCCAGGACAGGGAAGATGTTGCCATCGACTCCCGTGACACATGTTCTACAAAACAAGGTGCAGGCCGGAGGGGACACGTGCCCGCACGTGACATAACATAGCAGAACATAAAATGCCACCCCAGACCCTTAGGAAGGCCACAGAAGCTAATAGAAAAATGCGCAAAAGGCACGAACAGGCAGTATCCATTGTGAACGTGCCAGAATATGATCGCTCTCACTCATGATCGAGGAAATGAGAATGAGATAGAAACACAACTTGTTTGCCATCGGATTTGCAAAAGTTGAAAAGAGTGATGTCCAGTGTGGAAAACTGTTGGGGAAAGGATATTCAGACACACTGTGGGTGGTGGCAGCTCTGCAGAGACCGAATGAACACATGTGAAATAGTATTCTCCTCGACCCTGGCCACTTCTGGGCATTATCCTAGTGAAATACTTGCTCACAAAGAGCGTCCACACAGCTGTTCTTAGAAGCAATATTTGTCATTTCAAAGAACTGGCAGTTAATGTCCAGCAATGGGTAGATGGTTACATCAGCTGTCACAGAGGCTTCCCAGGGTCCTACGCAGCCCTGGAAGAACAGCATGGCTCTCCATCAGCTGTCTCAGAACACGAGCCCAGACGCACTTCCGAATATTAAATATATGCAGAGAGTCATGCAGTGTGTGCGAAGTGTGTTTTGTTTATGTAAAAATTAAATTTAAACACATGTTTCTTCTAGCAAAAGTATTTGTGTCACTGTAAGAGGTTCTGGAGAAGCACATGCCAAAATAGCAATCGCTTTTCCTCTGGAGGGGAGAAAGGGACAGGGTAGGAATGAAATGACAGGTTCACTTCTTGAGGTTTTCTTTTTGAGGCATTGTGTTCATATAAAAATAGAAAAATTCGTGGAAGATATGCTTATTGAAAAGAATTGAGCAACATGGCAATTGTATGGGAAAGGGAAGCCCCAGCGCTCCCTCGGCCGCAGCCACCAGCGCCCCCTCGGCCGCAGCCACCAGCGCCACGGCCTACCATCCTTCAGCTTTGCTGTGAGCGGCACATGCAGTGACGATTCCCAGGGCCTGGGCATGATTCCAGGTCTTGCAGAAGAGGACCTGCAGGCCCCCGGAAGTGCTGGGCAGCAAGTCCAGCCCAGGAGGGGCGGCCCAGGCCCCACTGCTCTCCAGCCTCTCACCACGCGCTCCCACCCCCTGTGGTTAACCTGAATTAAGCAAGCCAGAGTTCCAGATGCTGCTGACTCTGATGCAAACCTCACAGCTGACCCCTCCCTCCCCCTCTTTTCCTTCTCTTTTTTCCTTCAGGGGGCTGCAGGGTCACCAGATCACCAACCTCATAACTTAGTAAGTATCTGAACTCAGCATAACCCATTCTCAAGCATGTCTTGAATGCACCGGAGAAGGCAAACATGCCCTGGCCTCTGCTCCGTTACCATCTTGCTGTGTTTGAGCTTCAGTGTGGTCAACTGCAACAGACAATGGTCTCTTACTTGTCTCATCCAGGGATCAGCCAGCCCGGGCCACTGCCTGTTTCTGTCAATAAAGTTTTATTGGTGCACAGCCATGCTCATTTACTTACGGATCGTCCATGAACCTTTTCATGCTGCAGCAGCAGAGTTGAGTGGTTACATCAGAGAACCTCAAATGTTTGCTCTCTAGCCTTTTGCTGAAAACATTTGCTGACTCTGTTCTAGAACATTCACTACAGCAAGTGTGGGAACTGACAATCGGAGCCCACACTTGCATAAGTGGGTATATGTGAAGGTGAATGGGGCTAGCCAGCAGTGTGTGGCAGCGATTTCAGGTACCCTGGGATTTTCATGTCTGCTCCAAAGACCTTTGAACACCCATTATTCATTTTTAAAAGTCAAGAGTGTTAATCAACAAAAAGAAGATTTAGAGAAAGCACCGTGGCCTCTCCTTCCTCCCCACATACGTGTGTTCCTCCAAACCCGGCTGTGTACAGGGACACGTGTATACTCTTACATCAAATCACACCTGACACACAGTTTTGAAACTTTCCTCCAGTTCTCTGGATATGATTCCCAAGCAAGATGGCTTAAAACAACAGAAATTCATCATCTCCCAGTCCTGGAGACCAGAAGTCCAAAACCAAGGTGCTTCAGGGCCACGCTCCTCTGAAGGCTCGAGGGCAGGGTCCTCCCGCCTCTCCTGGCGGCGTCTGCGGCTCCCAGTGCTCCCCAGCCCGACCTTCACAGCTCCAATCTCGCCTCTGTCTCTACAAGACCCTCCCCTCTTTGTGTGTGTGTCCTCTCCTCTTCTTAGAAGGACACCAGTCATTCAATTTAGGGCCTGCCCTAATGCAGGATAATTATATTTCGGGATCTTTAACTTAATTGAGTCTGCGAAGACCTTATTTCTAACTAAGATCACATTTCGAGGTTTCAGGTAGACCTGAATTATGGGGGAATGCTATTCAACCCACTACAAATGGTATAGAATGTTTTTAAAGTAATTTTAATTTAAATTATGTTACTAATGTCTTCACATGGTTCAAAAATGTGAAAGACACCCATGAATATAGTGAAAATCTCTCTTGAACCCCAGACCCAGTTTCCCTCCCTGGAAGCAAGCAGGATTATGAGCTCCTGCAATCTGCTGTCAGCTACTTCCTGTGAGTCTCTAAGCAAGTACCTACACTCCCTACCCCTCTCCCTGTTTGGCACACCTGTTCTCCACCTGATGCTGCATCTGGACTGCAGCTCCTGCAGCACCCCTGGGACATCCTCATTCTGTCCCCAAGGAGCTCTGCCCTTGATTTCTTCAAGTTGGTATGGGATATAGTAAGCATTATTGTTGATTTAGGGCATTTTTCTGCATCTACATGAATTTTTTCTTTCTCTTTCCTTTTTTGATTTGTAAAGCTTTTTTTCCTATTGTGTAATTATTGGTTGTGATTCCCAATTTTTTTCTCCAAGTTCACATTTGTCATTTTCTGTTTAAAATGCATGGGAAAAAAGAGAAATGTATAGAACGAAGAAAGCTGTTTTGCATTGCATGAGAAATGGACTTAGGTTGTGTCAACATTCAGACACCAGCTGTCAGGAGGCTAATCCATGAGCCTCACGGATTCTCCGAAGCAGCTCTCCAGGGTGGAACTCAGAGACTTCCTCGCCTGGCTGGACACCATTAAAGATTCTTTGTCTTTTCCTCAAAAAGTGACACGCGTTTTCTTACATAGTGAAGCCGTCAGAGTAAACATAAGATGAATCCCTGCAGAGATCCTAGCAGGTCATCTGCTGTCCCTTAGGAAGTCCGAGTATTGCTTTCTCCTAAGACTTCTGGCTGAAGGTGTAACCATTCTTTCAGTTAACAGAAGGCAACACCCACCCCCACCCTAAAACTGTCATAGTTTTTCTCGTATAACTTTTATCAGTTTAACTAACTAACATGTTGTTTTGGACAGAATAAAGGAATCTCCTATAGTAAGTAAATCAAACTCTGTGATTATTTATTTATTCACTCCACCACATATTGACTAACTTTTTATTTTGAATTATGTACCGTGCTAGATGCATGGCATGTGTATGGATTCATGCACTAAGAGTCTTGCCTGATCACCTGAAGGTGTAGTCAGCTATAAATTGTGTCCACTGCAAAAAATAGAGGATGGAAGTAGCAGTGGATTAAACAAAATATGCAGTGTGTGGCTGCTCGTGTTTGGGAATGACAGTGCCCTGGACTGCTGTGGCAGCTCTCCATGTGCGGGTTCCTGGTTTCTTTCTGTCCTTCTTGCCCACTGGCCATTCTTGGTGCTTGGTTTTCATCTTCATGGTGACCTCAGGGTACAATAGGGTGGCTGGAGCTCCAGCTACTGCATCCAACATCCTAGACAGGGAAGGGCTGGTGGAGACACAGAACACCTGTGGCCCGTCGTCCTCTCCTCCCTTCCACCAGCTCTCCTGGACTCACCAATGGTTTTGCTCATGTGCCAGGGGCTGCCCCCAGCTGTGGAGAAAGGAGGAGTACTGTGTTTTGGCCGTGTGCAGGGCTAGGTAGGTGGCTCTGCTGCCCAGGTGGACAGAGAGAACGGAAAGTGATGCCCAAGCAGCAGCGGCTCACACTGGCGTCCAGGAGCTCCACACCTGTCACGTGATTCCAGGGCTCGCTTGTGAAGAGCCCTGTGTGGTGAGATGCTTATTCGTTTCACTGGAAGCATTTTAAATGGTTTTTCAGCTCTTGATACTTGTAGAATTTGATTCGGATTTTTACTTTAACTATTTTAAAATGTAGGTTTTGCTATTTACTTTCGTATTAAACATAGTTACGGACCTAGTTCAGGGGTATTGCGCAGGCTGCCCTGAAGGTGGCTTTGTTTCCCCACGTGTCATCGCTGTCTCCACCCCACTGAGGAGTCAGGCCTGGTCGTCACTCCAATACCGATGACACGGTCACATTTTGGAGGTGTTGCTAGGAACGGGAAAGAAGTGTGGCCGCACGCCACTTTATCTCCTGAGGCTCAGCCGCACGGAACATCTGACCGCTTAAGAAGATTCCTTTGCTGAAGTTCCAGATCTGCACAAACTCTGCATGTGTGAAGATCAGAGTCTCCAGAAGCCTGAGTCTGTTGTTTAGGTCTCTTCTCCCTCATCCTCTCTGTCTCTCTGTCTCTCTCTGTCTCTCTGTCTGCTAGAGAATACAGAATCACAGAATACTACAGACTGGGTAAATCATGTAGAAAAGCTCTGGAGGCTGGGCAGTCCGAGGTGGAGGGGTGGCACCTGGCGAGAGCCTTCCTGCCACATCATACCCTGGCAGAGGCAGAAGGGCAGAGAGCCCGCGTGACAGAGACTGCGAGAGGGGACCGAGGGCTGAGCTCGCTTTCATCACAAGCCCACTCCATTCACGCAGGCAGAGCCCTCACATACGTGCATGCAAACACACACGCACACATGCATGCACACGTGCACACGGAGAGGCCAAGGAGCGCTGTCCACCTGGAGCGCTCCCTCCTCTGGGCACGCTGGAGCCACGAGTCCTGAGCTCACCCAGCTTCTCCTCCCACCCGGGCCTCCAGAGCAAGCCCCTGCCCAGACTTGTCCTCAGACTGAGGGTCGAGAGCGAGACACTCTAAGAATCGTTACAAGGCTCACACAGGCTTCAAGGAGAGAAGTCTCCTCTTTCTGCTTGGAACACAACAACAACAAAACAAATCTGGAGAAGGTGTTCAGAGCCCTGAAAACGGGCAATACAGTCGATCTGGGGAGGTTAAAAGTGAGAAGCATAGCGTTCCAGGGAAAATGCCTGATGGATTTAGGTTTCTTCCCATTTTTAAGGGTTTTCCTGGCATAGGTCAGTTGTGTGCATGTACAGAGAAGGTTTAGCCAGACTTCCCAATCTTCACTCTCTTTTTTAATAAACCAGCATAAAGTAGAATTTATTTACATAATGCAATGATCCATGAAGGTTACCATAACACCGAGGGACCATATTAACCGCTTGAATGGAATTCATTAGAAATTAACTACCACTTAAATTAATTTTCCCACAGTCACAAGGCTGTAATGGCGGGAAAAGAGACCGTCCATCAGTGGGTGCTGACAGGGGACCTGTCACCACTCTTATTTATAGGTGAGCACGTTAACTTGTGGAGCAGAGCCTTCAGATTCATGAAGACCACTTCAAAAGGCCCAAATATTCCCCTATTGTAAGTAATCCAGCCTCACCAAACCTCACCCTTTCCAGCACCCAGAGGAGGGAGGGGCATGTGGTGACTCTGGCCACAGTGGCTAACAGACCAGAGTCTGAGTCTTTGTTTTAAAAATAGCACTGTAAGTACATGTACTTACAAGCAGTGAGGGTGAGGGTCGTTACGGCCTTTACAAAGAACAGGGACCCCTTTAGGAGCCCAGTTCATATTAAATACTTGTAATTGTCCCTTAGGAATTTCCAGGGACTAGACCCACTCCAAGAGAAGAGATCATAGGGATTCTGCTAGGTGTAAAAGGACAGAGCATGTGTGTGCACACATGTATGTGTGTGCATTGTAGTGTGGTGGGTATGCACAGGTGTATGCTGTGTGTGTTGTGAATGTGTGCACAGATGTGGGTGTGCATGTGTGTAAGCATGTATGTGTGCACACATATGTGGTATCTGTGTGTCCATGCATCTGTGCATGTGTGGTATGTGTTTGTGTGGATGTGTGATATATGCACATATGCACCTGCATACACGTGTGGAGCATGTTCCTGTGTTCATGTGTTCCTGTGTGCACACATATGCTGTGTGTTTGTGCATGTGTGGTATATGTTTGTGTGTGTTCATGTGTGGCTGTGTGATATGTGTGTGCATGCACTTGCACGCACGTGGTGTGTGTTCATGTGTGCGTTTGTGCATGTGTGTATGTTTTCCCGTGTGCACACATGGTGTGTTAGTGCATGTGTGTATGTGTTCTTGTGTGTGCACACATGTGCACAGGCAGATCCCTCATGCTTAGGGAAATGAAAGTACTGAAAGAAGTGTCACCATTCCTGGGGTCACTGCTTCAACATTTGAGACCATATTTTATTCTAAAAATGTGGCAGTGGTAAGTGACAGATTGACAGAGAGGGTGCAGTAGAGCACTTTCTGTTACTTAGAACACCTAAAACTCGGTAATTCATAGAGGAATGAAATTTATTTCTTATGGTTTTGGAGGCTGGGAAGTCCAAGGCCTAGGGGTACATCTTGTGGGGCCTTGTTCCTGGTGGGGACTCTCTGCAGAGTCCTGGGGTGGTGTAGGAATCAATCACATGGCCAGGAGGAGTGCACCAGCACGCTCGTGCTCTCCTTGTAAAGCCCCCAGTGTCCCACCCATGATGACTCGTCAATCTATGAATGGATTGTTTGGATGGGACACACATTCAGACCACAGCATGGGGGAAGACGTTATCCCTAAAGGAACCAGTCGTGGCTGTGCGTGTCCTGGAATGTCCTGGCTACTGGGGGAAAGGAGTAAAAGGCCCACAGCTAGTGAAGAAGGAAGGGAAGCTGGAGAGGGCAGAGGCCTAGAATGTTCCTGTGGGAAGTTCCCTGGGCCATGCTTCCAGCTCCATCCCAGGCGTTGCTGAGAATTTCAGAGGGGTCGCAAAGGGCCTGTACTCAGGAAGCCCCTGGCAGAACCAGGAAGGAGCAAGATCCCCTGGCTGGGGTGCCTCTCAGCCTCTGGTACCCCTTGGGAGAGAACAGGATGGCCACACACAGTGGGGGCCCCAGGAGGGGTCCAGGAAGGCTTGTGTGTGCCCTGCAGGTGCAGCTGGCCCCTGAAGGGATTAGATGGGGATGGGGCAGGGTGGCTAGAGGGGAGTAAGGACCAGGGCCAGAGGGGTGGGCACACAGGTGCAGGCCCTGCACTTTTGCCTCTTGTTGGACCCATGTAGGAAAGAACCCCGGAGCTCTCTGTCGGGAGCCCCTCCCCCAGTAATGACCCTGTGGGCTGGGTTTGTGTGGAGACATCAGGCTTAGAAATTCTGATGCCCCACTGCCAGCAAATGGAGACACAATCCCAGGGGAAAAAGCAGGAACCTCGAAGTCTGAATCTCAGTTACAGCCACCTCTCGGCAAAACAACAGTTCCACACCTGGGTCCCCCCAGCATCTTCCAAAAAGTGGGTGTGCCATGCAGCAAGAACCAACCAATGCAGAGGCACCAAACAGCCACTTTGGAGAAGGGACATCCATGGTCAGGGCCAGCCACACCACTGCAGGGGTCCAGCACGTGGTCCTCCGGGTTCTCATCTGCAGAGTGCCTTCTGGAACCTTGGCTCTGTGCAACGTGTGCATCTGTGCTCACTGGTCAAGGGAGCCTTTATAACTCCCACCAGATCTGCAGACAGTCTGTAACCTAGAGAGGCCGGGGTGCCTCCTCTGATGATGCCGTGTGCTTCCCACGGTCCTTCCGACCGCACAAAACATTCTTTGATGGGGTCTTTCTGGGAAATGGATTTGGATAAAATACCTCTCTCCTTTCCAAGGAGCTTCCTTTAATATTTGAACACCTCTGGGAGATTCTCAAAGGACAGCTTCCGGTTAGAGAAGCTCTGAAAGGTGCTTTCAGCCAGTGGCCGTTGCCAACACGGGGACCCTCGTGCCAGGCACAGCCGCTGCCCTTGTCAGTCCGTCACCTCCCTGGCAGCTCCGGGTGCCCAGGCCCTTCATCCTGCTGGCAGCGTCTGACTTCTGCGTGGTTATGATTAACCTGTACATTGTGTTCCTCTTAATGCAGAGCTGTTTTCTTATCCTCCAATTCTACAAACTGGAAAACAGCACATAGCCCGAGGCCACGTGGAGTAATGCTGGTGTCAAGCATTGAAAAACACATTTGTTTTGTGTCCTCTAAGGACAAATGATAGACATGTAAAAACGGTTCCCCTGCTTTTCTCGCGGGGAATACTTAGTTTAGAATTAACTTCTGTCAGAGAAAACACAATTTCCTGCGCCCACTCCATATGACTTCCCCCCGTTTCTATTTTACAGGGGAAAATACCACACTGTGTTTGACACGTATGATTACAAGTTTACAGAATCTACTTATGTTTCTGCTGTTATTACTGTTTCTCTTTAGGAAAAGCTACTCATTAGAACCAAACAGAAGCCTTCTTTCAGGAGAAACAAATAAAAGCGGGGAATTGGTCACCCCCACCCGAACCAGCCTAATTTGCTCTCGAGTCTGGGGAACACAGGCTCCCTCAGGGCTTGCAGGATGGAGCCGGCACCCTCCACCCCGGGACCTGAGAAGCTGTTCCCAGGGAGTGGGGTAAAGGGCGTCAGAACATGGCTTTTCCTTCTGGGAATATGCACACACGACACACACAAGCACCCTGCCCTCTCAGGGACAGACAGTGGACAGATGCTGGTCCTTGGCCTGTTGCTGCCACCCTCATCAGAACCCAGCCTATGGCCACTACAGCCTGGGGTCACCCTGCAGTAGCTGGTTCTCCTGCTGGGGCCCGGGGGGCTGCTCAGGAAAACCCAGCCTGGACCAGCCCTTGTCCTCTGCCAGTCTGCACACCCACATTTTCTGTGCCAGCGTCCTCAGGGAGGGCCTGGTTGCACTGCTGGTGCCCCTTGTCCCCACCTGGCTTCTGCTGCAGCACCAGGAGGCAGGCATGGCCATCACAGGTGCTGCATGTCGTGCAGCTCCTGCTCGTGGGTGACTAGAGGAGCAGAGGGCACTGCTGCAAGAAGGCCACCTGCCTCCTGCCTGCCGTGTAGACAGGGAGATGGAGCCCACACATAGCCGACCTGCTGAGCACCACCCAGCCACGCTAGAAGCCGACATTCTGACACCAGCTGTCCCCAGGATGCCACACACACACACATCACAGTCACTGTCCTCTGTCATCCTCTGAGTCTGCAAGGGTGGCCACAGACCGAGTGCTTAACAACAGATGATCAAGATCAGGTGTGGCAGGGCTGGGTCTCCTGACACCTCCCTCCTTGGTGTGAGGACGCTGCCTCCTCACTGTGTCCTCACATGGCTGAGAATCAGAAGATCGTGTGGGGCTGGCAGCGACGGGCGCCTGAGGCAGCCAAAACGGGCAGAGCTCACCATGTTGGTGTGAGCCAGGACAAAACTGAGGACCTAATGCCAGAAACCCCTCAGTTGGGATTTTGTGAAACTTAGAAGGAAGGGACTAATATGACCAAAAGAGAGTGGGGAGACGAAGGGCAAAGAGTCAAGGCACTAATCCCACAGGCCACTCGGAGGCCAATTTGAGAAGAGCGGCCAACCAACATGCGGCCCAAATCAGGGTTTAGTCCACCTTCTTCTGACCGTGATGCCACTGCAGCACCAGCCCTTCTCCCAAATCCTTTCCTCTCTCAGTCCTCTCTTTCCCAAGTTCACTGTAAGGACATCACTCTTCTAGAAAGAGCTCTCCAAATAACCTGGAAGAGAGCTGGGCTGTACACTGCTCCTTCCTAAGCCTGTGCCTGTGGGGGAATCTCAGCTTGTACTGTAAGACTGGCCCAAAAACGCGAATCTTACTTGTTGGGAAGGCTCATCTCACAAAGACCAGGAGACAGAGATCGCTGCAATCAAGCAAGAGGTGTTTTTATTCCAGCATGCTAGGGTCGCTCCGTCTTCAGGACAGAAGTGGCCCCGAGCTCTTAACATGAGCACTTTTTATACAGTTTGGTAGGCAGACTTTGGCAACAGGATGAGTTATATACAGCTTATTGGTCACCTGAGGTGACTTTTAAATTCATTGGTGGCTTTCAGTGGGGTGGTATACAGACGAGGAACTGGGGAATTGCCCAACAGCCCACCCCTTGTGTGGTTAGGCCCTTCCCGGAACTGGGTGTACTTTGGGCAGTTTGGGAAGTCCTTCATCTACCCTTACCAGAAAGTCCCACCCACAGGGGCTTGTAAAACCTTGCGCAAGCTAATTACAGAAGCAGAAAAGCTAGTCAGTTAATATTTAAGGGTGGGGGAAGGGGTTCAGGTCCACAGTACTTTTACTGTTTGGACTACATTGGATTAGTTAATATTTTGAATTATTGATGTATTCACAGCCATTTTAAAAAACTTACAAACATAGGGTTAAACAATAAAAAAAATTATAGAAAATCTCAGAATTCTGAGAAAAGCAATGTGGATGCATTGGAAATTGGGCAATGCCTTCCACATAGTGTAGTGCTCACACTGTATGAGCACTGTTTGTTCTGCAGTATGAGTATCTCGTATGGAACAGGCCACCCCATTGCCTCTCTTTAGCTATTACCCCCAAGCAGCCACAAATCTGATTTCATCAGCATAGTTAGTCTTGCCTGTTCAATAATTTTACATAAATGGAATCATTCTGACTCCAAACCAACTTCTTTCACTCAGCACTTTTACTTCTTTATTTTTAGCCTATCTGACTTATTTTTTCTTGTTCTTGTCTTATTGCACTGGCTAGTACTGCTTGCACAATAGTGAGTAAAAGTGGTAAGAGCTTTTATCAATGTGAGAAATTTACTGATTTTCCTCCTTTGCTAAGATGTTTTAAAAATTATAAAGAGGTGTTGTATTTTGTGAAATGGTTTATTTGTATCTATTGGTAAGACTGTGTAATTTTTATTCCTTAATCTCTTAATGTGGTCAACTACATTGATTGATTTTTTTATGTTAAACAAATTTTGCATTTCTAATATACACCCAACTTGATCATAGTATATTACATTTGTTATATATTGCTGAACTTGATATGCTCATGTTTTGTTAATGATTTTTGTGTCTATGCTCATGAAGGGTATTGGTTCTATAAATTTCTTATAACACCTTTGTCTGGTTTCTGAATTCTGGTTATAGCAGTGTTTTAGTCTGTTTGGTGTTGCTATAACAATACCTGAGACTGGGTGATTTATAAAGAAAAATGACATTTATTGCTTACAGTTTCTGAGGCTGGAAGTCCAAAGTCCACGTGGTGGTGGCAACGGTGACCCAGGAGTCTCACATTCCAAGATGGTGGTAGCAGAGAGAGCAGAGAGAGAGCAAAAGGTAAACTCTCCTCTTCTTTTAAAGCTCTCAGAACCATGCCCCTGACCACAATTTTTAATCCATTCACCACTGCACGGTTCTAAAATCCAATCACCTCTTCAAGGCTCCACCTTTCAATTACCATAATAGGATCTCCCACTCTCTTAACAGTCAGGAGGCTAAGTTTCAAATACATAAAAACTGGGGGACACAATTCAAGCTTCTGGGAGTTTTGGGGGGACATAATTTGATCCACTACAAGCAGCCTCATAAAATATTTTAGAAAGTGAAAACTCCTCTAATATCTGAAAGAGATTGTGTAGGATAGATATTATTTCTTCCTTTTATACTGGATGTAATTCATCAGTGAAGTGATTTCGGCCTGGAATTTTCTTTGTAGGAGGTTGTTTAATTATAACTTCAATGTCTTTCATAAATATAGGGCTATTTAAATTTTCCATTTTTTCTTGAGGTTATTTTGACAATTTTTGTCTTTCAAGGAATGTGTTCATTTTATCTAAGTTGTCAAATGTGTTGGCATAAAGTTTTTCATATTATCATCCGTCATCCTTTCAATGTCTGCAGGGTCTGTTGTGATGCCCCTCTCTAGTTCCAGATATTGGTGATTTTTTTTTTTTTTTTTTTTTTTTTGTCATCAGTCTTGTTAAGGGCTTTTCAATTTTACTAATCTTCACAAAGAACAAATTCTGGTTTTATAGATGTTTTCTGTTGTTTGTTTTCTATTTCATTGCATTCCCTCACATTTTTATTATTTCTTTTTTCTTCCCCCTACTTATGTGGACCTTAATTTGTTCTTTTTTTACCAGCTTTTTAAGATGGTAGCAATGATAATTATAAATTTATTTTTAAGGGCTGCCTTAGCTGCATGCCACAATTTTTGTGTTTGATTTTAATTTTCCAAGTTAATTTTCTTGGCTACATGATGAGCATCCTTATATATGCAGAAATGAATATTTTTATATTTCTTGAATTATAGTTTTAAACATCAGTTCTGTTCCATTGTGTTGGTCTTCAGATATTTCAACTACACGCATATGTTGTGTAGTCCTTGATAGGCTTTTTACCTATTATTTTCTCACTATTTTGTCTTCCTTATTTCCATTTTAATTTTTTATTTGTATCTTCTGATTTCTGTTCTCTAAATCTCTTACCGTACTCTTGATTGCACATGTTTTCCATTGGGCACCTTATAATTTATTCTTAGTTCTGTTATGGTTCTTATCTTTTTCTTCGGCTTCTTACTTGAATCTCGCTAGCTGTTTTGTACCTTCCTGCGTTTATCTACTTATGTTCTAAGTTTTAAACCTCAGCTTCGTGATGTCCTTTCTTACCTGCAATTGCTTGTTTAATTACATTTAACTCATGTTGGAGTATTGTGTTACACTTTTCATTTGCTTTAAGGATTTTTTTGGAGGTGACTTTTCACATGCTGAAAAAAATTTTTGTTTATTATTATTATACCAAAATTTGGCTCTCTTCTTGTAGTAACTTTTTATGGATGAATGCTGGTTTCTTTTTTGGTTCAGGATTATTTGTGTCATGTTCTCCTAGGCCAGCACTAGCTGATGGCTCATGGAGGGGTGTGGTGGGCCTGAGGGTTTACTCCATTCCTTAGTTCCAGAGCACTCTCTTATGTGTTTCTTTGATGAATGACATGTTTTCTTCTGATTCTTTGACAGTGCCTTGGGTCAGCAGTGCCCTTTTCCTCAGTTACTTCCTCCTCTTCTTTCATCCTTGAGCATCTAAGGGACACCTCCCCTTCCCAAGGTGCCTGCCTCTCCACAGACACAGCGCCACACAAGATTACATCCTCTGTCCTGTGTACTTCTTGAGCATCATCCTTTTGTCCCCCCAGCACAGTTCTCTGATCCCCCAGACCTTAGTCCTGTTCTTGTGTCCCCCCTCTCAGGGTGCAGACTTCTCCTGTGGAGGATATCAGTTTCCTTCCACCAGTGGGATTCTTCATACGTTCCTCTCTTCCAAGCAATACCTGGCTGACTCTGCTCTGCTGTGGGCTCCCTTACCGGCTCTGATGGTTTCAGATGTTTATTTTTCCATTTATGTGTAAATTGAAGTTTGTGTTACTTATTCTCTGTCTTCTGTTTTGCTGTGGGTGATTTTATTTCTTTTCTTTGTTAGTGTTTGTGTTTGTATAGAGGATATGTGGGCAGGTTTGGATTAAGTGACAGTCATTATTAAATATTGAGCAGAGCCACCCCTCTCCCTTCCTAATTTTCTTTCTTAGTTTCTCTCACTTGTCTGGAACATTTGCCCCATAGAGTGTCTGAAGCCTAGCTTCCGATACTTTGCCCCTGTGGCATGTGGGACATGGATTGGGGAGAAATAAATGCCCAGAGGAACTGCTGATGTGACAAAGAACTTAGGAGTCAGGTCTGATGGCTTGTAGCAACTGCTTAGTGAGCTCTGGAAGGTGCTGTTAATTTCTGTTCTTTACTTTTCTGTGCATATTTTCAGAGTAAGCAGAAACCATTGAACCTTTTTGTCAGATGAGGGAGCCACATGCATGAAACAGGTCAGTGTCTCCCCAGCTGTGACAGCTGTATGTGCCCCACCTAAGCAGCACACCCATTTCTTTTTTCTTTTTTCTTTTTTTTTTTTTTTGGATTTAAACGGTGACAAAACTGATTTTATTTATACATTTTTTTTGTTGAAACATAATTGATTGCACATATTTATGGGGTACAGAGCTGACTATCAATACTTGTATTGTTGGAGTGAGCAGGACTGAAGCTATGTTGGGACCTAAAACTGCGTGGGCTGTAGATACATTTTAAAAGGACACAGTTTTTTCTTGGCATGCATTTCTCTGAGTTCCCTCTTTTCCGATGGTTATTTGATATTTTGATATTTGGGACCTTGGTTTTGAGCCAAGATGACATTATTTACATGAATGTAAAGTTGTTTTCCAGCCAGGTTTAAACTGCAGACTCGCACGTACTACCCAGACCTGGAGATAACAGCAAACATGAGAGCAGAAACCGGATAAGGCCTTGGCGAGACCTTGCACCTGACTCATAGACATGGACCCCTCATAGCTCACGTGACCCTCCCTCCTGCTTTTCATTTCCCACACTCCATTCCTTCAACCCCCTCTTTAAAAACTCCTCAGTAAACCTGAGTCTGAGATGGCTTTAGTGTGGCCACTCTCCTACAGGTTTACTGGAGAGATGTTAGCCTGACATCTCTCCTCAGATCACCAGTATTCCTGAATAAAAGGTGACTTCCATTTTCACCAACATTTGACTATTGAGTTGTTTGCTTTTGTCTGAGGGCAGACAGCTGGGCCAGTGACTTTGATATCAAATTTTGGGAAGCCTCCACCAGGAGCTGAGTGACCCCTGCAACAGTATAAAATATGTGATGGTCAAATCAGGATAATTAGCATATTCATCATTACAAAACATAATCATTCTTTGTGACCCTTTTTCGATTTCTCGCTAACCACCCCCTTCCCACCTCTGGTAACCACAGCTCTGTTCTCTCCTTTTGAAATTCAGTGTATTATTGTGATTGTTGGTTTTCTTTCTTCCTTTCCTTCTACTTAGGAGTGAGGACATGCAGCATTTCTCTTTCTGTGTCTGGCTTGTTTCACTTAACATAATTTTCTCCAAGCTCATCCATGTTGTTGCAAATGGCAAAATTTCATTCTTTTTTATGGCTGAGCAGTGTTCTAACATGTATATATACCACGTTTTCCTTATCCAGTTATCCATCAATGGACATTTAGGTTGGTTCCATGTCTTGGCTATTGTGAACAGAGCTGTGATGAACACGGGAGTGCAGGTGTCCCTTCTACATGGTGATTTCCATTCCTTTGGGTATACACCCAGCAGTGGGATTGCTGAGTCATATCGTAGTTCTGTCTGTAGTTGTTTTAGGAACCTCCACACTGTTTTCCGTAATGGCTGCACTAATTTACAGTCCCACCAACAGTGCAGGAGGCTTCCCCTTTCTCCGCATCCTCACCAGCATTTGTTATTCTCTGTCTTCCTGATAATGGTCAGTCTAACTGGGGTGAGATGATATCTCAGTGTGGTTTTGATTTGCAATTCCCTGATGCTGAGTGATGTTGAGCATTCTTCATGTGTCTGTTGGTCACTCATAAATCTTCCTTTGAGAAATGCCTATTCAGCTCCTTTGTCCATTTTTTAATTGGATTATTTGTTTGTCTCTCTTTATTTTTTTTACTGTTAAGTTGTTTGAGTTCCTTATATATTCTAGATATTAATCCCACAACAAACTAGCAGAAAAAAATCAAGGAAGCAAGCCCATTTACAATAATTATCAATAAAATAAAATACCTGGGAATCAATTTAACCAAGGAGGTGAAAGATGTCTATGATGAGAACTACAAATCACTGCTGAAAGAAATTAAAGAGGACACAAAAAGATGGAAAGACATTCCACGCTCTTGGATTGGAAGAGTTAACATTGTGAAAACGTCCATACTACCCAACGCGATCTATAGATTCAATGCAATTCCCATCAAAATTCCAATGACATTGTTCACAGAAACAGAGAAAACAACCCTCACCTCCACAAGGAACAACAGAAGACCCCGAGTAGGCACACACGTTCCTGCCTTGTGCTTTGGACACAGTTCTGGCTGAGGCGGAGTCCACTCTGCACAGACCCCAGAGCCCTTGCTCTGCAGCCCATGTGGCTCCAGCAGTGCTGTGGGCATTTCTCAGGACCACACTCCCACCTCACCCTCCAGAACAACTCCCTGACATCTGGGCCCTCAAGCTGCTGAGCTCTCAGTGGGATTCTTGCCCTGGGACATGCCCCAGGTTGTCCCTTGCGCCAGTCCCCTGGACAGAGTCCACACCTGCTGACGGGGCCTCCTGCGGTGCAGCCCTTGCATTCCTAACCAGATGGGTGACTCTCAGACGGCTTGAGTATTGATCAATCCCACCTTGTAATAACTGCAGTAACAACCTATGTTTAAATGGTGCTCAGCAAAAAAAAATCACAGAAGTGAACTGTTGAGTTTGATGGGCTTGTCCGCGCTGACTGGGACGACCACAGAAACGCCCTGCTCCACGTCGCAATCACCCTCACAAGACACGGAGAGACAGCAAGTATGACCCCTGCTTTACAAACACGGAAACTGAAGCTCGAGGCGTTCAAGCATGTGTCCAATGTTAAAATCCCCGCTAAGTGGCAGAGAAAATGTCAATGGTATAGAACAGATGCTTTGGGGACTGGAGGTTTGTTGCACAAATGAATTATATTTTTTTCACAAAGGGTGAGTATAATTAAATACGAAAGTCTTCCTCGTTTAATATATAAATTTAGTGATAGAATATTTTCTACACAGCTTTTTAGAAACCTGTGCTGTGTACAGTGAAGGGAACGTGTGCTCACATGACCAACGCTGCTTGAATGCTGGACAAAGGAGAGGCTCTGACTTTCCCTCAGGACACGGCCTGCGGTCTCACGTGCTCACTGGCACCGTCCCCAGAAAGCCTTAGAGCTCTGCCTCCACCCAGCCCTTGCCGTCAAAGCAGCTGGAACCACCAGGACAGGGCAGAGCCCGTGATGCAGGGACTGGGGAAGCCAGATCTCCAGCCCTTCTCAGGGCTCATTACAGAAATCAGACTATAGGCCTCAAAATTAAAGAAAAATAAAACAAGCAAGAAGTGTCTCGGTCCAGGGGTCCACACATAACCACCAAATGTTTTCCCATAAAATAAAACTTGAATCAACTAAACTGTCTGGAAAAACCCCCTGGGGGTGCCTCCTGGGGCTGGGGAGTCTGCCCACCCCCCATCTGCTCCCACAGCTCAGAGCTGCATCTGTGCACCAACGCTTATGCCTCCGGGTGGTCAAGTCCCATAATGCCATATTAACCGTTTTAAAGTGAGCCACGTGGTGGCATCTGGTACATCCACAGTGTTGTGCAACCATCACTTCTGACTAGTTCCAGAACATTCTCATAACCCCAAAAGGGAAGCCTATGCCCATAGCAGTCACTCCCCATCCCCTCCCCAGCCCCAGGCAACCACCAGTCTGCTTCCTGTCACTGTGAATTCACCTGTTCTGGATATTTCATGTAAAAGGAATTATACAATCTGTGACCTTTTGATTCTGGCTTCTTTCACCGAGCATAATGTTTTCTGGGTTTATCAGCACACATCAGCACTTATTCCTTTTATGGCTGAATAATACTCCATTCTATGTATGTACCACCCATCCCCCACCAGGTCTGGATCTAGCCCCCTTTCCACCTACTCATCCCCCACAGGTCAAGAACCAGCTCCCCCCTCCACCTGCCCATCCCCCACAGGGTCAGGGACCACTGCTTGTGTCTCAGTTCATCTCTGCTCACTGGAAGCTTAGGCAACTGTGTCAAGTCGTCCCTGGCTGGGCCCTGCAACCCCCCAGCCCAGCAGCGCCCTCCACCCAGTGCAGATGACCACTGCTCCCTGGAAACCAGCTTCACCAGGGCGCTGTGGAAACCAGCCCCCTCTGCAGCAATCCCCACACCACCCTGGAGTTCATGCTGGCACACTCTTACGGCTCTGCAAGGTCTGGGTAAGCAGTCAAAAATGGGAAGAGGCTTTCACATTCCTCAAGAACTCTTCCCAGTATCTGGAGCTGCTCATAACTGACCCTTTGATTTTGCATAAAACCAAGTGAATTCACATAGGCTTGGAGGAGTTCTGTGCACACAAGGAGGCGGAAAAATCCACTTGGCTTTGGAGCTGTTAGTCCAGATGTGGCTTTTATTTTTACAAGATTTAATTTCTATGTTTTGCTACTTTTTAATAAAGGAATTTTTTTCATTTCTTTCTCTCACTCCCAACCAAAATAATATTTTAGCCAAATTGAGATACTTGTTTTTCTGTTTCAGAAGAAAAAAAACAAAGCTACCCTTTTAAACCATCTAATTTTCCAGGATTTTCATTAACACAGCAGATTCTGTGTGTAGAACGTGAAGCTTATTTTGACCAAGAACACATTTCCCCCTTGTTGAGAGCGCTAGCGTTTTCTGTTTATGAACAGTACTATGCTGAACTAGCCTTGCATATTCTACTTGTAAGTATATTTTATTGCATTTAAGTAAGCAAATTATTGATGTGTCTAGAAACAACAGATTCAGTTAAGGACTAGTCTCCAGTTCAATCAAAAATTGTTCCTTTTGTCCTTAAGATGGTTTGCTGCTCCTCGTGAGCTGATTACTAAGACGGAAAGTGGGGACCAGGGGAGCAAAGGGTTTTAAACGGCCACGCCCCATCCTCTGTGAGGTCTTATATGGTGAGACAAAAACTGAATTTTAGAGATTGATAAATACTGGAAAATCCTGCTTTTTTTCTTTTTATCTGAGCACTTTGCAAACAAACTCAACACAAAACAGCCTGGGGACAACTTCCGGGCCTGCGAGTTGGGCTCCAAGATTCATGTATGATTTCTTGGAGATCACCCAGTTGATGACAGACGGTGTGGGACTATCTCCTGGACATGTCATAGGACGACATGTGGACGTGGGCTGGGGTTTGGACATTTTAATCCTCTTTCATCCACTGCATCTGAGTTGGAGACCCCAACCCCTTCTCCTTCCACCTGCACCTGGAGGCAGGACCGTGAGACGAGACGCCTGATCCCTCCACCAGCCACGCCGCGGGGAGTGGCCATCTGCACGTCCTGCCCCTCGGTGACAACAGAGACGCGTTCGGAGCAGGAGTCAGAGATCGAGACCCTCAGTCACTCCCACCAGGAGTGAAGGGGAGATGACACAGTCGTTTCTCTGTCCTCTTCCCTTTAGACCCTGCTGCACGCAGCGTTTTGTCACCGTCCAGGAATGTCCAACTCTGCAGCTGCTCAGTTTCATCTCAAACCTGCCCGTGCTCTCTCCACAGCAGAGCTGTTTGTTCTGAAAGGAGCAACAGGCACTGCTGTGACATAAACACAAATAATCGGCTACGCAACATTCCTAACAAAAAAAGGCCTGTAGGTTCTGCTGCAGCGGCAAATTTACTGCATATTTTCCTGCTAGGTGAGAACCACGCAGTTAGGGTCCCGCATCCGTTCGTAACCAACACTGCCCTCGACGGGCTCGCGGGGCTCCACGGCGCGCGTCCTGCACGGGGTGGCCCCAGCTGAGAAGGGGGACGCTCCTTCCTGTCTCCCACTCTCCGGACAGCTCCCGGCGGGGGTTGCTCTCCATCGCGTCCGTCTGAGCGGGACTCAGAGGTCGGGACCCTCGCTCCATAGCCCCCGCTGCCTTGTAGCTCTCAGGCTTCGGTGGAAAGTCTCAGGCCCGAGGGCTACGGGCTGACCCTCCAGGAGCAGCAGAATCGGGGAAATGCCTGGAGACTGGGGACAGACAGAGCCCCACCCCCTCACACCCCACTCCCCGCCCACCGTGTCCAAGCGGAGATCTGCAGGCTCAGAGAGACGCCACAAGAGAACACCAGAGGACAGGCAGCTTTCACGGGAGCCGGGAGACTGCCACTTAACGATATTTGGATTTGGGGGCCCGGACCACATGTGCAGGCAGAGGTCAGTCTGTCCTGATGCAACAAAATGGGCCAGAACAGCAGTTCCTTCCTGCATGCCTGCAAACTCACGGGCAACACAGGGGTGGGAAGGAAACCCTCTGAGCTGCAGGCCGGGACATCAGAACCCAGGGAGCAGCGTCTGCTGCAGAGGGAAATCCAAAGCCACCTGCCGGCGTCACTGAGTGTGTGAGCTGCACCGTCGGAGGGACTCTTGGGAGGTGGAGCCGGAAGGCCACGGCCAGAACTGAGAGTCTCTGATTTTAAGTCCATATTCAGTCACAAACCTCCCCATCATTGGAGACGCGGTGGATGGCTGGCTCAGCAGACCCTGCCAGGCCAGGTGTGGCCCTGGTGCGTGGTCACTCACGTTTCCCTTTCCCAGGCCCAACCACGTGCCCTACCGGAGCCTGTTTCCCAGATAGGAAGCTGGTGCGTTGGGAGTCTGCTCCAATCCACACCCACTAACCCTGTGTGCTGAGCGTCAGGAGTCACGCAGACACAGGGGGAGCTGACGGTCACCCGTGTCCACTACTTGAAAGGTGGGGACGATCCAGGAAATGGGACATGGCCTTGGACGTCCTCCACAGGGAGAAGCAGGACAGACACACAGAGGCCAGCTCTCTGTCCTGTTCAAGTTCACAGGTCTCCGAGGAGTGTGTTAGTTGTTTTCTATCACCTGTAACAGAATGCCTGAAGCTGGAAAATCATAAGAAAATGAAATTTATTTCTTACAGTTTCGGAAGCTGGGAAGACCAAAGTCCAGGAAACATCTGGTGAGGGGCTTCTTGGTGGTGACTCTCTACAGGGACGTGCTCTCTGGCTCTCTTTGTAAAGCCATCAGAACCACACTCACGACAACCCCTTACTCCGTGAACAGATCGATCCATTCACAGGGGCATAGTCATTGCAATCCAGTCACCTTTTAAAGACCCACCTTTCAAATACCATAATCGGATTTCCTGCCCTCTTATCCCTGTTACAGTGGGGGTCAAGTTTCCAATACATGGACTCTGGGGGGACACATCTGACCTATAGCAAGGGGACAGACCTTTAAATAGGAGTTATTAGAGTCAGTGGAGCAGGCCCTGCCTGAGTCCGGCTTCTGATGGTGACTTCTGGCTGTGGTGACATCCCTGGCTCTGTATCCCTCCACTCTGCTTGGGTGGCTTCCTGCTCCCCATCACCTGCACCAGAGGCTTTCAGGAGCCAAGTCATGGCCCATGATGGGAATGCACCTCCAGGCAGGGCCAGCTCGCAGGTAGCTGTGACCCACCTGTGTGCTGCAGGAAGACAGACTGAAGACAGGCTGATGGGTCAGGGTGGTGGTCCCAGCGTGGGGAGATTCTGAGGTCTCCTTGGTTCAGGGGTACACAGGACACAGCCGGGGTTGGGGGACAGGTGGATGAGACTGACTCCCCCAGAGGGCTGGTGCAGGAGGAGCCAGCATGGGAGACAGAGAGTCAGCGACCACCACCAGCCACACTCCAGGAGGCAGCTGAGTGCAGGTCTCTGCCATCGCTGGGGTGCTGCCCAGGACAGCATAGGAAATGCTGATTTCCACAATAATTCAGACATCTTGCCCCAAGCACCCAGCACCCCCAGCCAACGTCCTGCGTCCTCACACTCTTCAAGCTGGAATTCCAATTTCTGAACTGAACACACATCAGCAGGGAGGCCCCAGTGTGAGTCTGGTGTTTTGGCTTAAATGGGCAAGAGGAATCAGTAGAAGAACCAAAAATGAGCCTAAAACCGGAGGAGAGGACAAGTTTGGTTTTTTCTTCTATTAATATTCTATGGCAAAAGAATCTAGACATCCAAGTCACCAAGTCACCGTTGTTAAAAGTAGAAGCTGAGTCGTTACCATAATACATTCTTATTGGCAAGTTGTGCATTTTGTCATTGCTGTAAAAATGAAGGATACAGCACACTACTGGGACGCGTCTGGGTAACACGCCTGCAGTGCCGTTGCACGGGAAGGCTCTACCTGAGGAGAGAGCATGAGGCTCGCAGCTTCGGTGCTTGGCAGCGCTGGTATCGGGGGTGATAAACCAGGGAGTGGGTGAAGGGCCCCCTACGGGCTCTGGAAGTGGGCTCCCTCCCACTGGGCACCAGCCCTGTGCTGGCTCCTCCTTCTGCAGGAAGAGGCGCTGCACTTGTCCCTCCTGTCAAGGGAGAGGCCTTTGGCATAATCCTCTTTGCAGGGGCTGGGACCCCAAGGAGGCCAGGCCTCTCCATCTCAGTCCCATGCTGGCCCAGGAGAGTGGCAGATTCAGGCCTGGGTCCCACAGGGGAGGCTGCACCTGAGAGGGGAGTTGGGCCTCACCTTTGCCTCCAGCCCAGCCCGGGGGGTGGGGCGGGGATTCCATGAGGCCTCCCCACCAGAAGAGCACCTGGCCAGCTTCTCAGACTTGAGGTGCAGACACTGCTGAGACGCATGTGCTGATCCAGTGGGCCCCAGGGGATGCAGTGCTGCTGCCCAGGGGCCACAACTGGAGCCCTGAGTGGGGCCTGGCATTGCTAGGGGTCAGAGCAGGGACCCTGGTCACTGCGTCTGCAGATGTAGTTGTAGAATTGGGTGCGATCCTGTACCTCGCTGAGCTGTCAGACCAGACCTTCCAGCACAGACGGCTGTGGGCACCCCCAGAGTCCAATGCACCAAACTCCAGACAGCGTCCATGCAGCCTGGGACAGCCTGAGAGTGTCCAGGAACTCGGGACAGTGCTCAGACCCCTCCCCATGCCCCGGGGCCTGGCCAAGCCCAGACGAGGGGCCTTCCTCACCAGACCCCAAAAGGAGGAGCATGGTTGGCCCTTATGGGAGAATAACAGGTTTTCCTGTTCTAGTAAAATGACTTTGTATAATCCGAGCCACACCCAAAGAGGAAGGCGGGAGGATTTTTACTTCAGCCTCACTAGCAAGCAGAAAGCGAAGAAACAAAGACCCTTCAGCAGACACCGCCGGGTCCCTGCGGGGCTGGGCCTCGGACTTTCTCTTCCAAGGACTCAGGGGTCTGGCAGGGGGTCCACCCTGCTGGGGAGCACATCTGTGTGTTGTGGAGAATACTCATTTTTAATTCTTCCTTTTTATTTCAATTCAGTTCTGCACTCTTTAATTTGCTTTTATTAATTAATCGCACTTTTTCCAAACCACTGCAGCTGAGCAGTTCATACAGGCTCGATTTTAAGTTAACCAAGACTTATGGGCTGCAAAGTCCACAAGCAGTTGTCCCTCACGGTCTACATTTTGGTATTTGATGAGTTTTAAATGCACTGGGTTTCTCCCCATAAATTATAGCAGATGAGGCTGTCAGCACCTCAGCCCAGCCCCGTCGGCTCCACCAGCTTCTCGTTACGGAACTGAGCACAGTCATACCTTTAATTTGGGTGGGATTTCATTTTGTTCTGCTGCCAAACCCTACACAAGAAAGGACTTTTAAAAAATCAACACTTTATAAAGACTTAGCACTCCGTTCACATTTTGGAAGAAAAATGTGTTTGGAAATAAAGGAGACTCTTAAGAGTTCTAATAGCGTGAAATTTACGGACCACGTTTAACAATCACTTCTCATAGTTAAACTTAACACTAACCTTTAATAGTTTCAATAAGACTTTGCACTTGTCAACATAAACATGCTGTTGTTGGAACAGGCTGGCAGCACTGTGAGAATCTGTCCAGAATGTGGCTTTAACTACTTTCCTGGAATAATCAAATATTTACTGTGTAACTCTCCTTACAGAAAATAGCATTAAATCAGGACTCCTGGACACACCTCCTTGAGGCCCCTGTACCTGAGGCACAGCTCAAGAAGGAATTGTGACTTTGGAGTCTAAGGGACAGAGCAGGACGCGGTGCCACCGAGCAAGGCCAGCAAGCTTGTTCCTACAGGTGAGACAGCAAATACTTTCTATAGGTCTCTGTCCCAACCACTGAGCGCTTCTGCTGTAGTTTGAAAGCAGCCACAGACGATGTGTAAACAGCATGTGGCCCCATCCCAGGTGACTTTATATACAGGAACAGGCGGCGACTCACCAGCCCCACAGTATAGGGACCTGCCTCCTGTGCCTGCGAGGCTCCTTGCCACAGCATTTGTCCCTTTGACGACCACACCTGGACACACCAGGAGTCACCAGAACACCCCATTCTGGCCTCACCTGATCCAGTCAATCAGACTCCCCTGCATTCTGAGCATTCAATGTGCTGAGAACTGGGGCCAGCAGGGTGAGTCCTAAAGCCTCTCTAGGTGATTTCAGTGAGATGCAGGGTTGACCCTGGATCAACCCTGAGAACCCCAGGATAAGGATGGTGTATGAGAACACATGCACCCATAGGTGCACACACACACATGTGCACAACACACATAAGCATGTGCACACACATGCACAAACATGCACACATAAGATTATTTAAATTACCCTTTTAATGAGCAGACTGTAGTAGATCATCTGACCTTCAATTTCATCTTCAGAGGTGTGAAAGCCACACAACTCTCCCAGCCCAAGAAGGGCAGATCGGTGAAGTCTTGTAGGCTGACTGTGTATCTGCCATGGTCCAACATCCTGGGACAGCCCTGGGTTTGTCACACAGGGACTAGAAAAATGGAAAAACTGGAACACTCTTAGGAAATGTATTGTCACCCAGGCCCACAGAGCCAGGGAGAAAGCAGGGGATGGGGCGGGGCAGGAGGCAGGTAACATCAGGGCAACTGCGACTCGGCTTTAGGGTCCCAGGAAAAGACTTGGGAGGAACCAGCCTCCCAGCACCCAGACCTGCTGGCTGAGGGCAGGTGTCAGACATCATGGTCGAGAGCTATTCTCTCACGGTAGTCTTAGACCCCAGAAGTAATACTACTGTTCTTAGTTTCAAACCCAGAATTGCTAGCTTACTCAGATTAAGGGATGACATTTATTACAGACTTCTAAAATTTTTTTACTATTTTATTTTTTCACAGCATAACATCCAAATGATATAGAATTTTATCAAGTAAAAAGTGAGAGCTCATTTTTACACCCTCTGACAAAATCACCGGATTCCCCAGAAGTGGCCTCTAGTAGAGTTTTGTGTTTTCTTCTATGTGTGTGTGTGGACATGTATTTTTAAGTATAAATGGGACTTACTACTCTGTAACTCACATATGTGCTGCCTTGACAACCCTTCCACATCAGTATATACAGCTCTATTTTATTCTTTGGCCACACAGCACTCTGTTGTAGGGACTTAATGAAATTTGTTTACCTTTCCCTGTTCATGGACATTTGAGTTCCAATTTTTTACTCACATAAACAGTGTTTCAAAGAGCATCCTTGTGCATGTCTTTTTGTGCCCACCTGTGAGTACGTTTCTATGAAAGTTACCTAGAAATAAAACTGCCAAGTCAGAGGGTGAGGTTGATTGAGTTTTAATAGATACTGAAATTGCTCCTCAAAAGGTTTGCTGTTTTTTGTTTTTTCAGGTTTTTTTGGCATCCAGTTTCACTGAAGAGAAGTCTGATGTATATTTGGTTTCCTTCCTTTTTTATGTGAGCTGTCCGTTCTCTCTGGAAGGAAACAGGTTTTCTCTTTGTCTTCGGTGTTCTAGGTTTCAGGCAGGGAACAGACCCTGAGTGTCACTGTGGTCTGGGGTTGGGTCTACTGTCATTTAACCTCTTGACCCTTGCTGAGTCAAAGCTGATGGTTCTCATCTCTTCTGCTCTGAGATCTTTTAATATTTCTCTGATTATTCCTCTTGACATTTCCTATTTTCTCTCCTGGAAATTCTAGGAAAATTCTAAATACCTTGAGTTGAGTGTCCATGTCATTTTTTCCAAATGTTTTCTGTTGTGATAAAATACGCACAGCGATGGTCCCTGTCTTCTCGCCCATATCTCTGAGCTCTGAGAGTCTTTGACTGTAACTGACCTGGAGTCACATCCGTGTCACTGCCTTGTCCCTTATTCTTGCATTTTTTGTTAGGAGAGACATTCAGATTTTTAATTTCTAATAGTTTTTTTTTTTTTTAATTGTCCTTTGGGTTTGGCAGGGCCTGTTTGTTAAATTTTATGGAGCCTTAGACTCTCAGGTACTAAGTAAATAATTGGAATAATTCTTGTAGATCCCTGGATTACCCGTTTCCTAGTGCCGTCTGCTCTGACTGTCCAACTCCTCCCTTCTCTTCATGCTGCCAGCTTTACCCAGTGCCATGTTTACACTGTTGCATGGAGAACTAAGATGTCTAGCTATGCTAGCTGGTTTGCATCCCGCATTTACACGGGTCCCTGACATCTTACGACTTTGGGGCCTGAGGAGGCCACCAGGACGTGCCCCCAGCAGGCTCTGCCCTGGCGGCAGCTGAGCGTGGGCCAGTGGGAACCCTGCACAGGCTCAGTTTCAGCAATGTGAGCTAGACCCTGCGCCAGGGCGCTCCTTTCAGCCCTCCTGGGAACTGCTGTGCCTTTCTTTCACTGATGGGTTTGTTTGGCCTCCAGTGAAGGCCTGTGTGACCCCGTGCGGCTCCCCTTCTCTCCGAGCTCCTCTGTGGACGGGAGGTAAACTCGAGGCATTATTGCCCATTTCCCCGGTTAGAAACGCTCTCCCTTCGCATCTCCTGCAAGCAGGATGAGGCTTCCGATGGCTCGCTCTTCCAGCATGATTGGACATCTCCCGATCTGCACTAACCTCCCCATGGGTTGCTTCTTCTCACGTTCGGGGCTGTAATTTCCTCTCTTCAGCTCAATCTGATTCTGTCTTCATTCCTCAGGAATGTGTCACAACTGGTGGACAGAATGTGCCACTCTGTTTTCCGATGTTGTTAAGGATTTATTATTTTTAAAGTACATTTTCTGGCATCTGAAGGAATATGAGGTGGGCAGGATCCATACACACACACTCCATCCTCCAGTTTGATTCGGATCAAGAATAAATGAAGAGTTAACTAAGTCGGGTGTGCAGACCCCCCAGGAGATGACGTGTGATCCAAGACCTGAAGGACGAGATGCAAATTAAACATTGTAGGGGGAGGCAATGTGCTGGCTTAATGCTGGAATAAAACACAGATCTCTAGTCTACGAAGAGAAAAGGTGCCATAGCATTGAAGGTTAAACATGTCACAAAATGATTAGAAGGAAATTTCAAAATACTATTTTTCCAACCTGGAAGTTGGGAGAGCTGTCCTTAATCAAAACAGAAAACCCAAAATTTTCAAGAAAAACTGGACACATTTTGCTATATCAAATTAAGTATTTTTATATGGCAAGGACAAATTATAGAAACAGAAAACATGATAGGCTGAGAAAAAATGTCGGCAGATCAGATAGCGAAGGGTTAACACACTTAACGTGCCAATTCCTCTTGCTTTTTGTGTAGAAAAAGACAAGCAATTCAGTGGGAAAATAGCAAAGAATAGGAATGAGCCTTTTGCCAAAGAGGACATACAGACAGCTAATAAAAATTTACAGCAATGCACGTGTTAGGACAGCAGCAGAGTGCCGCTCTGTCCCCTTCAGGATAGCCCAGGCTCGAAGCCCTGCACGTCCGCTGCTGAGGACCGGGGTCGGTGCCTCTTCACTTCTGTGCAGCAGTGTGGATCAAATGACCTTTGGGGCGCGTTACCCGGCCATGTCTGCTAAGCTGGAAGTGAATATGCTTTCACCCAGCAATCACGTGTCGAGAGACTCTGTCATACAGACACAGTAGCGTTTGTGCTCAACAGCGCACATTTAAGGGTGCTTATTGCAGCCACATTTATACTGGCAAGAACTTGAAAACTTCCTGCCTGCCCACCTTTGGCAGGTGCTGGCTGGAACATGGTGCCTCTCCACCAGAGAACCTCCAGCAGTGCCTAAGGACTTTCATCCACGTGAAGACTTGGAACAGCGCAGACACCCCAAACACCAGGGTAAATCACAGAAATGGCTGATTTGCATGTTTCTGCTGTACAAAGGTCCCCTAATATATTAGCTATCAACTGAAAGAGTGGACTCAGAGGCCACTCGAGACGTGCATTAAGAGAAAAAAGTAAGGTCCTGAGCAATGGGTGTGGGATGAATTCTGGTTTTGTTTAAAAATAACAACCAGACAGAAAAATGCCCACTCCTGTGTGATTTAAAATGTGTGCGTGTTCGCACGTGTGTGGAGACTGCACAGAGAGATAATAACCCGGTTCCTCACATCGTACCTCTGAGAGACGTGTTTGAGGCTTGGAGTGAGATCGCTAACTTTTTCATTATGTTGTTGGACTTGCTACATTGAGCATACACTACTTTGGTAATTAAAACATCAAATAAAACAAAACAAAGCAAAAATTAAATGGAGTGAAAAGAACACCGTAATGATTTGTATTGCAGGGTCAGAGCTTCAGAGTCTCAAAGCCAAAAGCAGAGCGTGGGCTGTCACTAGGGAGGGACAAAGTCGTCCCTCTCCGGGGGTCTTCACTCAGGCTGCCACAGGCTGGGCAGCTTAAACAGCAGACACTTATTTCTCGGGCTGTTGGCTGGACGTCCGAGATTGGGGTGTGGGCAGGGTCGGGTTCTAGTGGGGACCCTCCTGGCTCACAGATGGCTGCCTTCTTGCTGTGACTTACCTGGCAGAGACAGAAATGTTTCCCATGTCTCTTCTTCTAAGGACCCCAATCCCTTCATGTGGGCTTCGATATCTGATCTAATCACCTCCCAAAGGCCCCACCTCCTGAGAGCATCACTTGGGGGCTAGATTTCCACATATGATTTGGGGGAGACACTCAGTCCACAACAGAGGCAGTATTAGTTTGAGCTGGGGCCAGACCCTGGAGCAGTGCGGAGCGACGCGTTTCAGGAGACAGTGCCAGGGACCCGGTTCCGGGACAAGCTAGCAGTGAGGTCGAGCTGAGACTGGGAGGTTCTGCACGTGTTCCCAGGAGCCGGGCCCTGCCAACAGTGAGACAAGCTGGTGAGGTGGCCGGCCTCAGCACTGCGGAGCCTGGGAGTGGCCGAGAAGCAAGGGGCCACTCTGGCAATGCTGATAGCCGAGTCCCCCCCCCCCCCCGTCATCCATTTCCCCCATCACCGGGTGCCGAGACCTACCCCAGGGCAGGGTGGGCTCAAGGACTCAACCAGGGGGACAGGAGGTGCCAGCCTGTTCCTCCCCATCCACAGCAGCAGAAGGTTCCAGGGCCTCACCAACCCTGTCTCCAAGTGCCAGAGACAGTCCAGCAACAGTGGGACTTGGCACCTCCTTGCTGGTCATGTCCCCAGGTTCTCTGGTGGCACATGCCACCCCCACCTATCACAGGAGTGTCTGACTCCTCTGTCCGCCGCACTTTCTAAAACTGCGCTGCTTTACAGAATAGACCCCTTCCTCATCCATTGTTTGTTATTGAGAAAATACACCGTGCGCGCATCCCGGTGGCTCCTCTACAAACTAGACTCTTACCTAAGCTCGTGCATCTCACTCTGAGAATCCCAGCTGTCCACCCACTGTCCTCAGGACACCGCCGCACTCTCCACATTCACACCTGAGCCTGGAACACCAGCGCCGACGCCACCACGGGCACAACGGCTGCCGGAAACAGCGTGATGTCAACTGTGCTTGGTTTATATTTTCTCTTGGGTTTATCCCATGTGAGAGTCTGGCCACAGCAGAGCACTTTATTGTCATGTGGAATAGCAGCCATCGGTGTGGTGGCACAGAACATGATACACGGTGAGGCTGGCACGATCTGTTCAGCTGACTGTTTTGTCCTTAATGTTCAGGGATTCATTTTTTAAATTTCTTTATAATCATGTAAAATATTTATGAGGTGTCAGAATCACATCTGAACACGGCCCCAATGGCTTGAGCTTCTGTCCCCCGCCCCCGCCCCCGCCCTTTCTCCTGTCTTCCCTCAGAGGTAAAAAAAGTAGGACATTTTACAATTCATTCTTTCACGTTAAAGATGCTGCTTACATATGGGACACACGTGTGCATTGGTCCCCAGTCAAAAACAGCGTGGCAACGGGGGCTGGAGCATGAGGGGAAGGGCCTGGGTTCCCTGGTGCTCGGGTCTCTGGTGGCACCTGAAGCAGTGGGACCACGACACAGAGCAGCAGAGGACTCGCCCGAAGGGGCCATGACCGCTGGCGGGGTTGACGGCAGGGCTTCAAGATGAGAACAGAGGCCACATGGGAACAGAGGGAGCCAGGGTCGGTGACTCTCCATCCATCCACGCCTCTCATCGTCCAGGGGACCCGTGGGGCTCCTCCCAGCTGCCCAGCTGCCCTGAGCCTGTCCGGCCTGAGGGTGATCGCTGCACATTCCAAGGAGAGGCCCGCAGAGGCCGGTCCCTACAGGGCAGTCACGCCAGGTCGTGTGGACCGAGGTCCGGGGCTCAGGCACAGAAGGGCAACGTGCTCTGACTGCGACTCCAGTTGGGGTCTCCTGTGTCACAGCTGCAGCTGCGTGGGGCCTCCCTCTCAGCCCTGAGCGGCCTATCTGGTGGAGTTAGCGTCTTTCCCTGAGGGAGGACTGCTTTGCTCTCTGTTTTCTGCTCTTGCCCTCTGCCTGGTGTTTTTTCTTATCTTCTCCCACCTCTCACTTTCTCCAAGGACGCACCTAACAGCCTCATCCCCTGTGGCACTGGGTATCGTGGTGTTGTGTCACACAGTAAAGTTCACTTGAAAGCCATCAGCCTGGCAGGAGGGCGGCCCAAGGCCAGGAGCGACGCAGGGGCCAGTGCCAAGGACAAAGCATCCCTAGAGAAGAAACATGTCTCCCAAGGCTCACAGCCACACGGCGGTGTTAGTCCGTATTAAATGCATCTAAAGCCCCAGTCTTCCATTCCCCGGGATGTGGAGCTGTTTCCATTGCAGAGAAAGTGGTTATAATAACTTTGTCTAATTAGCTGTACCCCAAGTCAGACCTCACTGGACACCAAGCGAATGATAGGCCCTCCCGGTGCCCAGCCTCCCGCACACTGGCCGCTGTCCCCTCTGCAGGTCCTCAGAGGAGCTCAGAGTCCCTGGAGAAGGAGGAGGCTTTTACTTTCTAACCAAAGTGTCCTGAGATCTCCAGGTCCCTCCGTGCACTTTTCTTCTCTTGTGGGGAGAAGTCTTGGGAGGGCACGGGCCCCACGTGGTCACATGCCAGCCCAAGACGGAGGGCGTGGGAGTATGCATCCAACTGCCCGGAGCATCCCAGCTGCCTGAGGACCAAGGCCGCCAGCCCAAGGAGGTCCCGGCTGCCTAGGGGGTGAGGTCCCACTGGTCCCAGGTCCCCAGGGGCATTCCCGGCTGCCCGACAGGCACACCTGTGTGTATGCCCCCAAATTCCTGCCAGGGCCGGACCTAGGTTCTGCGACACAGAGAGAACCAGACAAAGCTCACGGCCCTCAGAAGGCTTCCATTCCAGAGGGGGGGACAGGGAACAACAAAAGAGATCAGTCTGAAAAGGAGGAAAAGCAAGAAAGGGAGACAGGGTGACAAAAAACCTCAAACAGGGTGATCAGAAAAGGCTGCTGCGAAGGTGACCTGACGGGGGTGGGGCATGCAGAGTCAACAGCAAAGGAGGGGCCCCGAGGCCTGAGCCTGAGAGAGGGGGACAAAGGTCCCCATGGAGAAAGAACCATGGCCTGTTTCCTCTGAAACCCAGGCAAGGGTCTGGGCCGGGGCACTGTGGGGCACATGTTCAGCTGAGCGTGGCTGTCTCCTGCACAGTCGGTAACAAATGCCACAGGCTGTGCTAGACCATGGGCCTGGGGTCAGTGGAGCCTAGAGGGGGAAGGGCAGGTGGGCACCAACCACATGGGGCTCCGTGAGAATGCAGAAAGGCAGCTCCATTAGCGTTAGGTGTAACGGGCCGTGGAAAATGCTCACACCTGGCAGCTGTTAACGTGCGGCCAGGTGGGCTGGAGATGCACCCGTGATTCACCGTGTCGGCAGGAAGGCAGGTTCTAAGTGTGAGTAGCTGAAAGCCTGATGTGCACGTTCATTCGAGGTAAGTGACAAGCTGGAATGGTGAAGCATGGCCCTGGCGTGGCATCCGCCTCGTTGAGTGCCTTGATGGTGCAGAAGCAGCCACGCTCAGGTGGGGCCTGCGGCTGGCTCCCATCAGGGCTGGAGACCCCCTTGAACCAGCAGAGCTTATGTCCTGAGATGGTGAATTGCCCTGCTCCCTGCAGGAGGCAGTCGGGTTAGCAGGGAAATGCCCTCCTGAGCGTGGGGCCCGGTGTCCCAGAGGCCTCTGACAGCTCAGTCCCCTGCTCTGTAGGGTCAAATGGTTAAGTCACTTCTGTGCTTTCATTTACAGTTTCAGTACCTGTGCACACACCTCACCAGAGCAGTTTAGCGTCAACCTCGGGTTACTGCAGGAAGGCCCGGGCTTCTTCAAGTCTTCACTTGTCCGACGCTTTCCCTGGAGGATGAGCAGCCAATGTGTTCCCCAGTCTCTTGAGATGATACTCTCCTCCTGGGTCACGTCTCCACCTCGATACAGCACGTAGGTTCGTCTTGGCTTGTCTTCATGTTCAGGAGTGCATTTCCTCCTTTTGGCTTTAATTTTATTCTTTGCACAGAACATAAATGATTCCAAAGTCAGCTAAACAACAAGAGGTGTTAAC